>NC_079213.1:22329295-22396795 GCF_029633865.1 Lampris incognitus | reverse complement strand
CGTCGTGAGCGGGAGGGGGTGTAGACTCGAATGAGGAAGTTCAGGTGGGCGGGAGCTCTTTCAGTTTCTGTTTTGTGAGCGAGTGTCAGGGTTTTGAATGTGTTGCGGGCAGCGACGGGGAACCAGTGGAGGGGTATGAACCGCAGGGGTGACATGTGCTGTTTTGGGCTGGTTGAAGACCAGACGTGCTGCTGCATTCGGGATCACCGTGAGACGAGAATAGGCTAAACTTGGACTGTATTCCAGCCTGTCTCCCTAGAATACTGGATATCGGAAAATGATGGCCTCTCCGATAGTATTTCCTGTTTATTTGAAAGTATAAATTCAGAGGAATAGGAGTGGGAGGAGCGGATGGAAAAACAAGTGGTCATGACTTGTCATGAAATCTGCCACATTAGTAGTGCAAATTTCACAATCTCTGAAGCAAGGCTCTGTCCTATTCTATTCTCTTTTATTCTATTCTAATGTGTCTGAACGAGAGCCAGTGTCAGATGACGTCAGCAGTAAGCTGGCAGGCTGCCAGACCCCACAACAGAACACACACTTAGCATTCAGGCTTGCTAGGACACACACAGACACACACACACACACACACTCACATATCAAAGACATGCCGGCCCATTCATTCATTAACGACTCACGTGTTTCCTGCCCAGCAAATCTAATCCACCGCTCCCTTCGTCCTCTGGATTTGGAGACTCGGCGGGTTTCGGCTGATGTGCAGGGCGAGGAACGAGACATTTTGTAAGCCTGTGAGCCAAACGCAGCCGACGGAGGCCCGAGATTATATAGCAGAGGTCTTAGGAGACGTCCAGGGCAAATGACCACTATGTACTATGGCCGAGGTATGCACTGTACAACATTACCCATGACCACTTGCAAAATTAATGGCTCGGAACGCTTGGAGGCATACTTTTGCATGGAAAATAAGGGTTTTCGTTAATCAATAGAAAAGGATTAATTTTTCTTTTCTAAATCCGGGCCAGCAGAACGAAAGAGAAGCACTCTCCTCTCTCCCAACAGGTGCTACCGAGGTGCCTTGGAGCAAGGCTGCCAACTCTCTTCTTACCCCAGTTGAACTGGCTATCTCCCAGTAATAGAAATGAGCGAAGGCAAGAAAAGGGGCAATCTCTGAAAGAATTGCCGACATGCGAAACCACGATAATATGTTAATGTGTTCTGTGGGAGAGGGGAGCGACTCCCGAGTTCTCAGAAACGAGACTGAGCAGATCGAAAGCCCCGCATCCTGTTTTTGCAAAATAGACCGTGGAAATTGGGCGAAGGTTGAAAACCAGTTTGATGAGTCTAGAAAATGACAAGTTGCGCCATGTAACCGACCACTGACCCCTTGCGCTGGGACAGTTAACAAAAAAAGGTCTTAACAGGAAATGAAAACATATTTTAGAGGAATGAAAAGGGGAACATGGGGAGCTCGTGACCATTTAGCCTGGAGTACATCAAAAAACTAGAGCTGATAGAGGGAGAGGAGGAGGAGGAGGAGGAGGAGATGTTTTTAAAGCCCGACTCTGCAGCAAAGCGTCACACCACTCCCTCTCCCCTGGTAACCGAGGGAGTGAGGGAGGCAGAGAGATGAATAAGAAATGAGCAGAAAAGTAAGGAGTGGGAATGAAAGAGAATAGCAGAGAGTCTTGTGAGTGTAACCTGGAAGTTTACACACCTTACTTTGGGAGGGGTTGGGGGAGCGGGTCTGTCAGGCCACCTTAGTTGCCTCATCCCTCTCTCTTGCTCTCTCTCTCTTGCTCTCTCTCTCTGCCTGTTTGTGTTTGTGTGTCACTCTCTCTCTGCCTGTGTGTGTGTGTGTGTGTCTGTGTGTGTGTACTTCCTTTTTCTGTGTGGTGTCCCTGTCTGTCATACATCATCATATCTCATCACATCTCATACCTCTGCCTTTTTCATGTTGTCTCTGTCTGCATACTTTGTTCTCTCTCTGTCTCTATCCTTTCCTATTTCTTTTTTCTTTATAGGTGCATGTTTTTGGTTGTTTGTCTCCCTTTTTTGGGTTGTTTTCCCAATCTCTCTCTCTCTCTCTCTCTCTCTCTCTCTCTCTCTCTCTCTCTCTCTCTCTCTGTTTGTAGTTTGACTTGGCAGTTGGTGTTTTGGGAATGCCACAAAAATCAACACTTCGAGGGACACAGACTGTACCCGCTTTAAATCCCGCCCACTAGGCGGTACCGCTCTCCCATTGGATAAAACGTAGAGGTGGGGGCTAATGGTTTGCCCACTGGGCTTACCCCCTTCATCTGATTAAGTTTAAGCATGTATTTGTTTTGTGTGTGGTGTGTGTGTGTGGTGTGTGTGTGCATGTGACTATGAGCATGTTACACTGAAAAACAAGTGGCTCCCAAAAAGTCAGACTTCCAATCATAAGTATTTGTTTGTCTATATATGTGTGTGTGTGTGTGTGTGTGTGTGTGTGTGTGTGTGTGTGTGTGTGTGTGTGTGTTAATGTGCCTCGTTGTGTTTGTGTCAGTGCGGAGTGTATTTGTATGTGAACGTGCATAAGGTTTCTCAAGTTCGGCTACATGCGTGCGACCTAGAAATGAGTGTTCCCAGGCACTGAGAGCAAGTAGTGGCTGCTCCCGTCACCCGTCGCTCCCCCCACCGCTGACCAGCTCACCAGACCAGCCTGACGGAGCAAAACCTGGCCTCATCAACGACATCCTGTGGGAGTCTGCAGGATCCCCTAAGACCGCCAGCCTGATGCTCAGTCTGATAAACTGATGAGTGGCCTTTCAGTGTGTGTGTGTGTGTTTGTTTGTGGGGGCCACGTGTGTGTGTGTATATTTGTTTTGAGTGTGCAAGCCAAACACACGTGCAGGTGTGCACATGTGTACACCCCCTGGGAGGGAATGGTAAGAGCAGTCCTTTAGTAGAGAGCGAGAGAAAGAGCGAGAGAGAGAGAGCGAGAGGGAGAGGGTCAGAAGTAGTGGGAATGTTGAGAGAGGGAGTGTGAGTGTGTTTGAATGGGTGTGTGGGCAGTTCTTTCTCCCCAAGGAAAGAGCGAGACAGAGAAAGAGAGCAAGAGGGAAAGACGGGGAGAAAGGGAGGAGAACGAAGAGGCGGGCAGATGTGAGGAGGAGGTGTCAATCAGTTACTTGTTCTGCAGGTGTTTCCACCTCTGCCAGCAGCACATTGGCAGTCTGATAGTACGTGTGTGCATTCGTGTGTGTGTGTGTGTGTGTGTGTGTGTGTGTCTGTGTGTGTGTGTGTGTGTGTGTGTGTGTGTGTGTGTGTGTGTGTTACACTGCAAGAACACGAGTTCCGTGTTTTTTAGGACAAAGCCCACAAGTGGGTCATTAGCTGGGTGGGGTACATCCACTTATAGTTTCCTGTATAATACACACACACACACACACACACACACACACGGTCACGTTCATACTTACCCACACAAAGGGAAACATGAAGACATATTCATAAACACATAACCTAACAAAAGTGCAAACACACACATTAATCACCCAGCCTCCACGCTGAAAAGTCTGGCATGCATCTGAGATCTGATCTGAGTTCAGCGAACTAAACAGCTTGAGCTTGTCCGGCTCCACTCGGTGTGCAACAAAATAGAAAATGTAATACAAGCGCAATACAAATTCCACATTCCACCATGTAGTCTAGTGTGAAAAATGCAAAACTTTTCCATTGGCTCCGAAAGTACGGCGAGAAAAACCTACTTTTAGCCAAGCCGGCTTTGCAGGTGTGAGGCTTTGAACTTGCGTGGCCCAGATGAAACGCGTAAGGTCTACTTTATGTGGCTTGACGCAGCATTAAAAAGTGATGGATCATGTTATCTCGCAGCGAGAGGCGGAGGAGTCACCTCGTCTCGCTCTGGACAGACGTCCTCTTTATTAGACACGTCGGTGAGAGGAGATAGGAAGTACGACGTCGGGGGAGGGGTGGTTATGAATTAATCTCTGATCTAACTGGAGCTCACGTGGCTCGTTTGGGATTTGCATTTGTCTCTTTTTTTTTCTAAATTTATTTCTAGTTTTCCCCTTATCCCACCCGATTAACCCAATGGCATATGGCCGGAACTCTTGTCGTATAACTCCTCTGGCTCACGTTTCCATAGGAAGGAGATAGTCGTAACACCAGCTTCCTTCAAACACATGTCGGCTGCTCTCGCTCTTTTACACGCTGAAGCCTCGCATGGATTGCATCACCTTCAGACCGCGAAGGAGGCGTAGGGAGAATGCTTTCGGTTGCCTGGCTGCAGGCGCCCGGATGGGCCAGAGAGGTCGCTGGAGAACGACGAGTCCCCGAACACTACATTGACCTACACCCACTATCCTTCGGGTAAGGGTGGCCTAATGAATGCCTTACCCCACAGACGCTCTGGCCGTGACCGGTTACGGCGAGTCTGGGATACGAACCTCCCAGCCACATGATGAGCGGATTGCAAGAACGGCGGTTTAGTCCGCTCGGCCATCAGAGCGGCCTGATATGCATTTGTCTCTTTTTCCGGTCTTGCCTATGCCAACTTTTGAAGGGAAACCTTCAGGGTGGACTTTAACCATCCTATCTGCAGTTTGTACCGACTGCATCAACAGCATCACTTGCTTAACAGCTTGTGGCAGCAGCTGCTGCCAGCGAACGGTGTTTAGCTGCAACTCTCTGGAACTTCACCGAAACGCCCACAATGCACCGATTTAGTCCCGTACTCTTCAGCTGGCTTTTAAGGATAACAAGTACTGTGAACTTTTTTTCAAACGCCGCGTTCTCCATATTCATTGTGGCTGAAAATGTTTTAAGCCGTTGAGGCGACGAAACATAAAAGCCTCACTGTTCCTTTATTGTGATTAGCTCGTTTACAGAAAGTGGTAGATACTGTGTGGGCTTTGCAGGAAGAAAAGAAAAACAAGCCGGACATGATGCTTCTCCAAAACAGCACCCTTTCACCACCTTATACCTGCTGCCTCTTGACGTTTGTGTAGAAAACGTGATGGCGGTTTGAATAGCAACTAGCGCTGTCGCCTCACAGCAAGAAGGTCCTGGGTTCGAACCCCGGGGGGGGGGTGTCCAACCTTGGGGGGGTCATCCCAGGTCGTCCTCTGTGTGGAGTTTGCACTTTCTCTCCGTGTCTGCGGAGGGTTTTCTGCGGGTGCTCCGGTTTCCCCCGCCATCAAAAAGACACGCACGTTAGGGTTCATACTCCTGTCTGTGCCCCTGAGCAAGGCATGGCAAGACGAAGTGGAGTTTGTCTCCGGGTGCTGCACGGCGGCTGCCCATTGCTCCTAGCGACACAGCTAGGATGGGTTAAATGCAGAGAGAGAATTGCCCCATGGGGATTCATAAAAGTAGTAGAAATAAATAAAAACTATGGGTCATTTCTTTTTTCGTTCTATATTTCACGAGTGGGTGACTGCATCTCTCACTCTGCCTCCGCTGCTAATCTGACCCCCCAATCAGGCTTTTGAACTTGACAAGGGACCTGCTGCCACCCGTCTCACAGCCGAGCGAGACGCCAAGCCCCCCCCCCCCCCCCCCCCAGAGTCACGAATGACCCCCCTTTAACCTGACGGGGCTCGGGAAATGACTTTGACGTTGAGCCCGTTTGGTGTTTAGGAGGCGTCCACCCGTGCGCGTGTAGCCCACTCACACCCAGGGGCATCGACTCGCTCGGTGGATCTAAGCCTCAGCACCGGGTCAGGGTAGAACAAAGGCTGGAAACATTACAACGAGACGCCGAGCAGATAAACCTTCAGCGGCGACCGCAGACATCCACCTTGGTGGATTACTCTGCGTCGGACCCCCGGAGGATTCTCTGCCGTTGAATCAAGTTGAGGCAACGTGACGCAAAGCTCAAGTTGCTTTCATCCATTCAGCTACAGGACCATTCCCTGTGAATTTCAAGAGCTTAAATGAGAGCAAAACGAGATATTAACAAACTTTAAGGGATGAAGCAAAAGTTGCAACTCTATTCCAACAAACATGCAGTACACATTGGGACCTCTTAATGTTTTGGTTTTTTTTTTTTAGTTGAAAACATGTTGGTGTAGACCTAGCATGGTACAACTGACTGTCATCATGATAGATTCAACAAAACAAAACAGACGCTTCATGATAAACAATTTTGCTGTTAAGGATAATGAGAATATATTACCTGAAGTTTCTCACAAAATGAGGCCTGACATATTTGAGTGAATGTTATTTGAAAATTGGGTTTGGTTTGATGTTATACTTTACATTATTTTTTTATTTTATTTTATTTTATTACTTTATTGATCCCCAGAGGAAATTCTTCCTCTGCATTTAACCCATCCTAGCTGTTACCAGACCCCTCCGTGTGATGAACCTCAGCTGGATTCTTAACAGCGCTCTGAAGTACGAGTATTTCACTGGCATTTTCCCCCTAAAAGTCGACAGAGGCGTAACTAGCATAGATGCAGGTAATGCAGCTGCATTGGGGCCCGCATGCACGGAGCCCTCTTTATCTCACCACTATGGTATCAAGGATCTCGAGCCCTGAGTCTACGGTATACTGTCTGTTTAAAAATGTGCAACGTGTGGCTGCCTGTAATGATGGACATGTGTCCTAGTGTGGCAAAATCCAACACAGAAGCGTTAGCTAGCCGGCAAAGTGTCAAGCCTGAGCACAGCGAAAAGCCCGGAGAGTGTGCCTATGATGTAAGTAGAACTTATTCATTATTCATTTGACTAATAATCAACCTACACACTTGGGTTTTGTGTTTATAAGGCCTATGTGTAGACGTGAATAATGTTGTCTATGTGTGGGTACACCGCCCCCAATTATGTTTTCATCTGTCAAGTGGCACTGCCACCGATTATGTTCTCATCTGTTATGCTGCCCCCACACCAGATGTTGTTAAGTAGGCTAGTCTACCGCTAGCTTTGCTGTTATGACTCCTCTTCTGTAGCACGGCGGTCTGTTTTCTTAGTGATCGTTTCATTTAGGTGTCAGCTGTGCAGTGCTTTTCGCTGGTGCTGGTCGTTTTTCGCTGCTCTCATTCGCAACGGATATGACGTCATGTTACGCCTGCTGGTGACGGGCGGGCCGGAGCCACTTTGACCGTCATGCATTGGGGCCCGGAACTGACTCGTTACGCCTGTGGAAAATAGATACGTGCGAACCGGATAAATCATTTACGATTTTACGCTTTTTGATATTACTTTAATTTTAATAATTCAGTAATTTTCAATCATTAATTTACGATTTTTAATAATTTACGATTTACAGTGTGCGATTAAACATTACAACCTACTATAGACGTCCATCCATTATCCAAACCGCTCATCCTTACCCAGGGTCGCGGGGATGCCGGAGCCTATCCCAGCAGTCATTGGGCGACGGACAGACGTCAGTGTTTAAAAAGTATCGCAAAGACGAAGAGGAAGAGAAATCTGGTGAGAGGGATTCTCAAGGTTAAAGGTTAAACTAGCAAGTCTTCGCAATCGCAAGGTTCAAGTGAGGTGGCTAGTGTTAACATGGCGGAGTTGGATCCCGCTCCTGCTGTGGACCGCTGGCGGCGCGTGCCAGACGGCCACCATACAGCCAGCAGCAGCAGCTGGACAACCGATATCCTCTGTGTCTAGTGGGCATGGTCCAATGTGTGATTTATGGTATGTACTATTGCACACACACACACACACACACAGAGTAAAAATATTAATTTAATTGTTTGATAATGAACTCTGTGTTACTTTTACATATTTCATTGTGCTGCTGAATATCTTTGTGTCCCCCTAAACTTTTCATTGAGTCCTTGCTAAAAAAAGATAGCGTAGAGCCCTGCTTAAATATGGTATTTCTGCATATGTAAGCAGATAGTCTTATTTTGCTGATAAAATAATGAAAGAGGTGGGGAATCCTTTTTTTTCCCCTCAGCCTCTTTTCCTGGTGGACAAAAAAAAATTTTTTTTTTCAAGGAGCGAATCCTAAGATCTTGACTCATTTTGTTTTGCGCCCATAGCGCCTTGACAGCCACTTTCATTGTCTGTCCGTCCTCGGGAATTAGAGTCACCCAAAAGACTTTGCGACATGCCAAACTTTCACAGCAATGCATCAAAGTTTCATCACGACATGTTGACATTTCATAGCAATTGCATGTCTCAGTGAAAACACTGAGATTGTCAGGGTTTTGGGAGTTTGTTGGGGGGAGAGAGCCGGGAGGTTTTGAGGGTTGTTGTTGTCAAAATAACTGGAGAATACAAATGGCTACATAACTCTTGCAATATATATGTGTGTGTGTGTCTGTGTACACACTGATGAGGCAAAACATTATGACCACTTACAGGTGAACTGAATAACATGGATCGTCTCCAAACAAGGGCACATGTCCAGGTCTGGGTAGGTTAGATGATAAGTGAACAATCAGTTCTCGTAGTCCACGTGTTGGATGCAGGAGAAATGGGCAGGTGTAAAGACCTGAGCGACTTTGACAAGGGCCAATTTGTTATGTCAGACGACTGGGTCAAAGCATCTCTGAAACGGCAAGGCTTGTGGGGTGCTCCTGGTCAGCAGTGGTTGAGTACCTACCGACAGTGGTCTGAGGAGGAACAAACCACAAACCGACGACGGTGTTGGCTGCCCAAGACTCATCCATGCATAAGGGCAGTGAAGGCTATCCCATCAGGTCCGAACCGACATAAGGTCTGCTGTGGCACAAGTCACAGAAAATTTTAGTGATGTTTATGGGAGGAATGTGTCACAACACACAGTGCATCACACCCTGCTGTGTTTGGGGCTGCATAGCCGCAGACCGGTCAGAGTGCCCATGATGACCCCTGTCCACTGTAGAAACCATCTACAGTGGGCACGCAAGTGTCAGAACTGGACCTCAGAGCAGTGAAAGAAGGTCACCTGGTCCGATGAATCCCATTTTCTTTTAGATCTCATGGATGGCCGTGTACGTATGCGCCGTTTACCTGAGGAAGTGATGGCACCAGGATGCACTGTGGAAGATGACAAGCCGGTGGAGGCAGTGTGATGTTCTGCCGGGAAACCCCGGGCCCGGCCATTCATGTGGACGTCAATTTGACACATGCTACCTACCTAAACATCACTGCAGACCAGGTACACCACTTCATGGCAACGGTATACCCTGATGGCAGTGGCCTCTTTCAGCAGGATAATGCAACCTGCCGCACCGCACACATTGTTCAGGAATGGTTTGAGGAACATGATGAAGTGTTCAAGGTGTTGCCCTGGCCTCCAAATTCCCCAGATCTCAATAAGATTGAGCATCTGTGGGATGTGCTGGACCGACAAGTCCAATCCATGGCGGCTCCACCTTGCAACTTACAGGACTTGAAGGATTTGCTGTTAATGTATTGGTGCCAGATACCAGAGGACGCCTTCAGGGGTCTGGTAGAGTCCATGCCTCAGCAGGACAGAGCTTTTGGCGGCAAATGGAGGAGCAACAGCAGATTAGGCAGGCGGTCATAATTTTTTGGCTCAGTGTAGGACAAACTAGAAGATATCCACAATCAGAGACACAAAGACTTAGACACACACACACACACAACTACAGTTTATCTCCTAATAATTACACTTTTATCCCCCGAAAACTCTGTATTGATTGGATATCAGAAACTTTTGATAACCACATTGTGAATTAGGGAGAAAATCTGCTTGGCGGATTGATTGAACTGAGCCCTTGTCTGCAGAGCAGTGACGTGGAAACGGATTCTGACACAGCTCTGGAGATGGAGCGCTTCAACCCGCATTTGATCTAATCCCTCTCAGATCAACAGTCATTTGCGTGGGCTTGTGTCGCGTCGAGCTGACAGTAGACCCCGTTTTTCTGGGATGTACATGCGCAGCGATGAGTCCAAATTCTGCCCTATTTGTGTCACTTGCAGCCTTTGTCTCAGTCTCTATTGTCAGTGGTTCTGTCTCCGCTAGACTCGCTCTCTGTCTGTCATTCACACAGACACAGACACACACACACACACTGCCTGTGTTAGTTCAGAAGTATGATGCTGCACCTGACCTTATCTCTCAGAGAAGCAGCTTTAGCTTGGGGCTGTTGGCCCAGGCCAGTCCGGGTTATTTCCCATCTGAAGCCTACGAAACATTTTAAAATCTCCTGAAATATATTTATTTTTGCTGATTCCATGCCATCCAATAGATAGGAGCAAGTGAAGTCAATTCCCTGAAGCAATTTCAACGACCTCTTTTAAGATATTGTGAGTGAGCAAAAAAAAAAAATGTAAAAAAATGTTTCAGTTTGTTTCCGAAAAGGATTTCAAATGTGATTTCAATAGAATAAATGCCATTTTATCCCTGGTCAAAATGGAAATGTTTTTTTGTCATTGAATATTTCCTGCATGTTTTATTTACAAGTGGGGACAAAAAGCCATGATTTTTTTATTATTATTTAAACCCTCATAATGTATTTTTACTTCTAATACCAGCTATTTTTTTTTTTAATCTTAGGACCATTTTTAAAAAAAAATTAAATCAGTCTTTTGGAGCGTCCGGGTGGCATGGCGGTCTATTTCGTTGCCTACCAACACGGGGCTCGCCGGTTTGAATCCCCATGTTACCTCCAGCTTGATTGGCTGTCCCTACAGACACAATTGGCCGTGTCTGCCTGTGGGAAGGCGAATGTGGGTATGTGTCCAGGTCGTTGCACTACCGCCTCCTCTGGTCGGTCGGGGTGCCAGTTCAGGGGGAGGGGAAGCTGGGAGGGGGGGAATAGCATGATCCTCCCACGTGCTACATCTCCCTGGCGAAACTCCTCACTGTCAGGTGAAAAGAAGCAGCTGGCAACTCCACATGTATCGGAGGAGGCGTGTGGTAGTCTGCAGCCCTCCCCGGATCGGCAGAGGAGGAGGAGCAGTGACCGGGATGGCTCGGAAGAGTGGGGTAATTGGCCAAGTAAAATTGGGGAGAAAAAGCCCCCCCCCCCCCCCCAAAAATCAGTCTTTAGTACAAGCTATAAAAGAACTGGTGGCTCAGTAGCCTCTTTGTTGACATTTGGATCGCGGCTCGTATCTTTATACACTTCCTTTTCCTGTTCACAGTTGTGGTGGAGCGGTTGCCCCAAGGCTGCAACCGCTCACCTGACGCCACTCTCCCGGCTGGCGGCTCCCCTGGCTGTGCATCCTCCTGCTTGTCTGCATTTGATTTGCTAACACAACAGCGCAGCAGCGCCAAGACGTGAGCTGATTTTGTTTGCAGGAGAACATAGAAAGAGAGTTTTGATCATGTCCTGGTCTCACGTTCACTTTCAGCTGAAGCTTTTTCCACATGGGTATTCCCAGAGGTAGCATGATTAACCACCCAGCTCAGTCTAGTCAAGGCACGCAGCCCCGAACCTGTTGGATGACATTATGGGTGCATTACTCATCGAAAATGATTATTAACACAAGTGTTCTTTAAAGGACAAATGGCAAATCAGGTTCTTCGGGGACGAAAGAATAACATAGCGGCTCCTTTGAGATCTTGAATTATTAGCAAATGGTGATTTAAAGATGAGTCGTGCAGAAAGAGCAGGACTAACTCTTTAACAGCTAGCTTAAAAACGCCTTGCAGGGGGGCAGCGACGCGGTGTGGAAACGTGTGATTATACGTCATTAGTAGCGAGGCCGTGAAACAACGGCTGCTGGTTCGTCCCGGGGTTGGGCTGATGGTGTCAAACGCTCAGCGTTTAAGTGCACAGGCCGATCCCCCCCCTCGCCCTTCCACCACAGCATGACAATATAATTTCAGGGGAGCGATAAGAAAGCTTTCTGCTCCCTGCGCCTCCTGACCTCACTGTCTCAGCCACTTAGTCAGCTGGAAGGTCAGCCTGTGTGTGCATGTGTGGGTCTGCGTGTGGGTCTGTGTGTGTGTGTGTTTTTACATCCGTGGCGGTGTGTTGGTGTCAGAGAATACAAGCCAAGTTTTTCTAGGGCTTCCACCCTTCGTTGCTTTCGAGTTTCTCTCGCTCTTTTTTTTTATGTATGTGTTTATTGGTCTTATCATTTCTGTCTCCGCCTGTCTGTATTTTGGTGTTATTTTCTCCCTTCGCTCTCTCTCTCTCTCTCTTTCTCTCTCTCTCTCTCTCTCTCTCTCTCTCTCTCTCTCTCTCTCTCTCTCTCTCTCTCTCTCTCTCACAGACAAACACACTCGCTCTCTCCTCCGCATTCTTTATCCCAGTGTGTACATTTTGTCTGTTTGTGTTTGTCTTTCTCCGTGTTTGCTCATCTTCCTGTCTCCGTCTGTTCCCAACTTATCTCGCTCTCTCGCTCCTGCCCTGCCACAGCCCAGGGCTCCTGTGTTTAGAATGGATTTGTTGGGGTGGGGGGGCAGTTGTAGGTTTTTAAGAGGCGACCCGGGTGTTTCACATTTCTCCTTTAACCCTTCAGCTCCACAGCGTAGCATCGGCGGGGCATCGTGCCGCGTCTTGTTACTTGGAAATTGTCCTCAGTGTTGAGGTTTGAACAGACGAGCAACTTCTGCAGGCGTTTTATCTGCTGTTTGCACACTGTAGTATAGCGAAGAGACCTACTGCTGCGTAAATAATATCTCCTCTTTCCTAACACTTCGGTATTGTACGATTCTGAGTTTGGCACCTCTGCCTGTTTGCACGCCGCACGGGCTCGTTCCCGGTGGATTAATCTGAACGAATCGCTGCAGTGCTATATTTAAGTGCACAGTAATACTGCTCAAGTACTTAATGATACTACATTATGCACTTAAAAGGAACATTACCTGAGCATACAAATGCAATTATTTATAGCCAAACAAATGAATCCGCCGGTGGCTTGAGTCAGTAGCTATCCCTTACAGATTGCCGTAATTTAAAGACGCAGTCCGGAAGATTTGAACAAAGGCACTCGGTGTTGCTGGTGTAATCCCACAAATACCCAGTTAATGAACTACTAGTTGCTCGTTGTAATGTTAAATAATGGAAAATATGAAATGCGGTAGCGCAGTGGTTAGTGCGGTCGCCACACAGGAAAAAGGTCCCTGGGTTCAAACTCCCGGGGTAGTCCAACCTTGGGGGGTCATCTCAGATCATCCTCTGTGTGGAGTTTGCATGTTCTCCCCGTGTCTGTGTGGGTTTCCCCCGGGTGCTCTGGTTTCCTCCCACGGTCCAAAGACATGTAGGTCAGGTGAATCGGCCATACTAAATTGTCCCTAGGTGTGGGTGTGTCGGCCCTGTGATGGCCTGGCAGCCTGCCCAGGGTGTCTCCCCCAATGGCTGCTGGGATAGGCTCCAGCATCCCCACGACCCTGATTGGGATAAGCGGCTTGGATAATGGATGGATGGATGGAAAATATGAAATGCACTATTTTATGCATGTGCATCTATTGCAACCAAAATTGCGAAGGAAGCAAAGTTGTCGGGTCTAGCTAGTGGATTTGGCAGACCAAGGTTGTAGGAAACTGAGGCTCAGCAGGTTTCTGGGGGGAGTTCTTGGCTAGTGAATGGATCACTTCGATTTCAGTTGGTGAAACAACACTCCCTTTTACCAGTATCGTCATAGAGTATGTCGTTTTAACCAAGGCATCAATCTTCAGGATTGCAGCTTGGTTTGATTTCGGTGCAGTCCATCATGGCCTGTCCGTCGTGTTTCCAAGCGGTGGACCTCTCGCTGTGGCGTAAAACGAGCTTGGATAATGCGATCTGCTGGATCCTCTTAAAGAACAGGAAAACATCAGGGTAGATGGATGATGTGACCTCAGCGCTCCTGAAGAGAAACATGAAAATCTGTAAAAGCGGTTGATTCATTGAGTGCTCGTCAGCGTTGTTATGAAGCAGGCTTTCACCAGATAGGAATTAATGGTCCCAGCTGAGGCAACCCAAATCAGCCTTCAAAGCCACAAAGGAGAGGGACGACTTTGAATGACCTCTCCTGGGAACCTCCATTAATATTAGTGTGTGTGTGTGTGTGTGTGTGTGTGTGTGTGTGTGTGTGTGTGTGTGTGTGTAGGAGAGAGAGAGAGTATGGAAAAACCAAGTACATGTCAGTGCAACATCCTCCCTTCAATACCCCCAATCTTCTCTCACTCTCTTGCTCTCTGCTGCTCTCTTCCTCCCTGCCGCTCCCTCCCTCTCTCTCTCTCTCTCTCTCTCTCTCTCTCTCTCTCTCTCTCTCTCTCTCTCTCTCTCTCTCTCTCTCTCTCTCTCTCTCTCTCTCTCTCTGTCTCTGTCTCTGTCCCTCTTCCGCTCTCTCTCTTTGCCACTGTCTCTGTCTCTCTGCTGCTCTCTCTTCCTCCCTCTCTTGCTCTCTCTCACTGTCTCTCTCACTGTCTCTCTCTCTCTCTCTCAGGGATCTTTCTAGTACAAGTGGAATTGCTTCTTAATAAAGGTCATGTTACCCTTTGAGAAAAAAACATACAATAGAAGCTCATTTGGGGGGAACAGATTGATAGATAAACAGATTTTATACACACACACACACACACACATACATATATATAGTGCATATTTTTCTAGACTATGATGGAGTTTTGTGGAGCAAGTATTTCCAAACTTGAGAAGGTTATTCCCGAGGTAGGGAAGCTGGATGCTCGCTCGCTGTCACGGCTATGTGTTTTACCCTTAAAGCTGAACGAAAAAGCAGTAGATGTTTAATAGTTGTATAACGTTACAGGATGTTGGGAAAGGTTAAAACAGCATTAAAGGCACGATCTGTGACACGTGTTGAGTTTGCAGAAGCCCAGCCCGGGGTGAACCTCGCCAGCTGAACCAGCTGTAGGAGAAGTTGTGGTGCGTTGTTTTAGGGGAGGCGGTATCAGGAGGAGTTCATCATCTTGCGTTTGTAAACAGATGGAATAATCAGTGTTGTATACACTGGCTTTGGGCTCAACTGTGGAGCGTTCATTTCAGCTGAACGGGAATAATCCATCCATCCCTGTGGACACTGTACTGCACTGTAGCTGGCAGGCAGGCAGGCTGTGTGTGTGTGTGTGTGTGTGTGTGTGTGTGTGTGTGTGTGAGTCCAGGAGAGATGAAAGTTCAAGTCAAATCTCCCGATCATCAACATTAGCGGTCGTCTGAAAATAGGAATAGGATTCAAATCTCAATGTTTGTTCCAGTTTCGGCTTTGTTTGTGTGCGCCGGTTTGCGTATTTACATGTGGTTGTGTGTGAGCGTGCGTTATATTTGTGTCATTTATCTACAGCCCCTCCTTAGATAAGAGGTTATTTTTTGTGATCCACGGGAAGTGATGTCAAACAGGGCACAGGAAAGGCCCTCATGTGTTTCCTGTCCAAGAGAGCAGGCAGCTGTCAGGCCAGTGGATCCTTGCAGTTCCCATCTTCCTCTCTGCTCTTCCAGAAGCGTTCCCTCCTCTGTTTCTCCTTCCAGCGGTTTTCCAGTCTGGTGTATTCACTTTGACCCGTCACTGTCACACATGCCTGTGTGTGTGTGTGCGCGCGCGTGTGTGTGTGTGTGTGTGTGAGTTAGTGAGTGTGTAGTTATTTGGGTGTTTGGGGTCCCCGTGTGTGTGTGTGTGTGTGTGTGTGTGTGTGTGTGTGTGTGTGTGTGTGTGTGTGTGTGTGTGTGTGTGTGTGTGTGTGTGTGTGTGTGTGTGTGTGTGTGTGTGTGAATGAGTGGGTGGTTATTTTGGTGGGTGGGGTTGATGTGTGTGTATGAGAGAGACGGAGAGAGTGAGTGAGTGGTTATTTGGGTGGGTGGGGTTGATGTATGTGTGTGTGTGTGTGTGTGTGTGAGTGAGTGAGTGAGTGTGTAGTTATTTGGGTGTTTGGGGTCGATGTGTGTGTGTGTCTGTGTGTGTGAGTGATTGAGTGAGTGAGTGTAGTTATTTAGGTGGGTGGGGTTGATGTGTGTGTGTGTGTGTGTGTGCGTGCATGTGAGAGAGTGTGTAGTTATGTGGGTGTTTGGGGTCGATGTTTGTGTGTGTGAGTGAGTGTAGTTATTTAGGTGGGTAGGGTTGATGTATGTGTGTGAGTGAGAGAGTGTGTGGTTATTTGAGTGGGTGGGGTTGCTGTGTGTGTGTGTGCGCGCGTGGTGGGGTTTAAGGGTGGTTTGTAGTTTAAGGATGTGTTTGTTTACATGCCTGTGTTTGTTTGTGTGTGTGTGTGTGTGTGTGTGTGTGTGTGTGTGTGTGTGTGTGTGTGTGTGTGTGTGTGTGTGTGTGTGTGTGTGTACCAGTGGTACAGGCTAGAGAAGTTGAACTGTCAACAGAGCAGGGACACATCTCCAGTGGACAGCATGCACACACACACACACACACACACACACACACACACACACACACACGGTACCCAGGTCTTGTGGCAGTATCTTTCTGCCTGCAGCCCTTAACCTTGCCTGGCTGAATGCAGATACTGTGTTCCCAAAAGTGCAATTTCAGAAATCTTTTTTTTTTCCTCAAAACTTTTTCATCCAAACAAATTCCTGTAAGGGTCGATTATAAGTTTTGTTCTAATGCGTTTCCAAACCCACAAGAAACTTCTCGACTCTCCTTGCCAAAGGGCAACTTTGCTGTTTTTAGATTCAGCTTCAACAGTTCAACCACATACGGACTTATTTCCCTTAACGTGACGCTACGTAGGTATGACCCGGCCATCATACGTAGGTATGACCCGGCCGTCATATGTAGGTATGATCCGGCCGTCATACGTAGGCATGACCCGGCCGTCATACGTATAGGTATGACCCGGCCGTCATACGTATAGGTATGACCTGGCCGTCATACGTATAGGTATGACCTGGCCGTCATACGTATAGGTATGACCTGGCCGTCATACGTAGGTATGACGCGGCCGTCATACGTAGGTATGATCCGGCCGTCATACGTATAGGTATGACCCGGCCGTCATACGTATAGGTATGACCCGGCCGTCATACGTATAGGTATGACTTGGCCGTCTTACGTAGGTATGACCTGGCCGTCATACGTATAGGTATGACCTGGCTGTCATACGTATAGGTATGACCTGGCCGTCATACGTAGGTATGACCTGGCCGTCGTACGCCGTCTCTGACTGCATGTGTACCGTCCACAAAGCTCTTTCCAAAGGACCGCTCCATAAAAAATATGAACTGGGGGGGAAAATACAAGAAAATAACCTCCTTGACTGCCAGAAGGGTCATCTTAGCACCCAAATGAGTAGTTATCATGGGATCAGATGACTGTCTGGGCAGTGCATACTGCTGATGCTAGCCATATCCTAAAACTAGCCGTATATACACACTCCTGCTTGTAAAAGCAGGGCTCTAACCATCCTTACTGCCTCCACTTCAGATGTAGAAACTTACTAGCAAAATCAAGCCTTGACACCTTTTTTTTTATGTTTTTGGTTTTTTTTTTTTTTTTTTTTGCTAATTTCTTTCTGCACACTGACAGGTCTTGTTAAGGCAAGGCGGGCTCACGCTGTCTCGCTCCGAGCCGTGTGCCGGGAAAGTGGCGTGTTAGCGAGGGAGTGTGTACGGGGCCTTGTCACCTCCCATGAACGCGCAGACAGGCGGATGTGCAGAGCGGGGCGGACACCTCTCTCCGAAAGCTGTTGGAGGGGAAGCCGGCGTGGGTGGGAAATCTACCCGCAAACAGAGAGCTCATCCTCCATTCTGCCATCCAGGAGGGGAGGGGGTGGGGGGCTGGGGGATATCAAACCCGGGACACGCTGCTCACAAATCAGCATTTTAATGAAAAGCTAACCGATCTTGCAAACTCTTGCTTTCCCAATGCTGCGTTTGGGCTCGAACAGCCGAGTCGGTGAATGGCAGTCCATGCACCAACTCAGCTTCTGCAAAGTATTACAGGGTGGATGCTCGTGCAGTGACGGGCAGTGGGGTTTTTTTCGCCGTCCTTGAACCTGCAACCTTGAAGTAGCAATTGATTCGGCGATACACCAATCAGCATCCAGCGGCCGTCTCTACCTCCTTTGACATTGAACCATGAATAATTTTGACACATAACAACAAGGACCAGCTTCAGTGCAACATGAAGTGGTAGAAAACGCTAGATTGGTTGAAAAGACACAGAGAGGGGAATGGTGGTGTGGAAAACAGATTCCCATCTTCCCAAGAGACTGGAGCACAATATAGCATGTAATCCCTTTTCGTAAATACAGATCTGACCTTCACAAGGGCCATTTATGGATTAAAGACGGACCAACAAATATACACCCCCCCCTTTTTTTCTCTCCAATTGTACCCGTCCAATTACCCCACTCTTACAAGCCATTCTGGTCACTGCTGCACCGCCTCTGCCGATCCGGGGAGGGCTGCAGACTACCACGTCTCCTCCGATACATGTGGAGTCGCCAGCCGCTTCTTTTCACCTGACAGTGAAGACTTTCACCAGGGGAGACGTAGCGCATGGGAGGGTCACACTATTCCCCCCCAAGTTCCCCCTCCCCTCCGAACAGGCGCCCCAACTGGCAGAGGTGACGCTAGTGCAGCGGCCAGGACACATACCCACATCAGGCTTCCCACCCGCAGACACGGCCAATTGTGTCTGTAGGGACGCCCGATCAAGCTGGAGGTAACACTGGGATTCAAACCGGCGATCTCCGTGTTGGTAGGCAACGGAATAGACCGCTAGGCCCCCCAGACACCCCACCAGTAGATATACATTTAAGCAAGAATTATTGTGTGTTTGGATGTGTGTGATAAAGATACAGACCCGCATCATTTCATCCGAACGCCGTTGTTATCGACTTGACCCTCCGTCAACTGGCCCAGTTGTCCAGATGGTGCAGGACGACAGCCTGGGCTGAGGACCTGGCGTCTGTGCTCAGAGCCATGATATAGTGCTGTGGATGAATAGGAGATATTGATTGGGCTGATGAGCAAAGAAATGTCACTGTTGTTTTACTGTTATGAGTTAGTGTGGGCTAAACTGTCTGTGTCTGAAGGGAGGGAGAAGAGGATGGAGGGATTTTTTTTTTTGTTTTGTTGTTTTTGATTTTGAGATACTTTATTGATCCCCGTAGGGAAATTACGCTCTGCATTTAACCCATCCTAGCTGTGTAGCTAGGAGCAGTGGGCGGCCGCCGTGCAGCACAGCTCCAGTTCGTCTTGCCATGCCTCGGTCAGGGGCACAGACAGGAGTATGAACCCTAACATGCGGAGGAAACCCACCGCAGACACGAGGAGAACATGCAAACTCCACACAGAGGACGACCTGGGATGACCCCCAAGGTTGGACATATTATCGCATTATACATATTATATATATTATTGTTGAATGTAGTGAATTCAGGGGGCAGCTGGGAATCCGCCGCAGCCAGGAATCGAACCTGGATCGCCCGGACCACGGGTGGCTGCACTAACCAGTCAGCTAAAGGGTCCGAACCTTTAGTCCGACCTGGATGCAGCGATGAGGGAAGACTGAATCAATGCTCTTGTCTCTAGGAGCGTGAATTCATTTGCGTGTGTGTCTCCGTGTTGGAGTTTGTTGGTCTGTATGTGCCTTCTTGTATGTGCACCTGTGTGTATTTGTATGTGTGAGTTTGCACAGAGGCATGTGTGTGTGTGTGTGTAAGCAGGGACACATCTAGGAATTAGTGCCTGTGGCTGATTTTTTTTTTTTTTTTTTACAACACAAGTTCACTCATATACACACATTGCACAGTGTACTGTCAATGCTACATAGCCAAAGAATTGCTGATGGGAACACAGTTGGTTGGCTAGTGAATGTATAAAACAGCCCTTCCCCCTTTCCACTCCCCCCTCCCCACACACACACACACAGCCTAAAGGGCTTCTCATCTTATTTTCCAACACGTCTCTCCACACGTTTCCAGTAATTCCCTTAAAATTCCTCTCTCTCTCTCTCTCTCTCTCTCTCTCTCTCTCTCTCTCTCTCTCTCCTGCAGTGTATTACGGCATGCTTTTACACTGATGCTGATTGGTAGCAAAAGAACAGGAGCAGCTGTGTGGCTAGGTGTGATTAATGCCCACTGGTCCGGGAAAAAGGTGGACTTTTATGCTGCATTGGCTATACTACAGCTCTGCCATCTACACTCTCTCTCTCCCTCTCGCTCTCTCTCTCTCCCTCTCCTTCTGTCTTTGGATCTTCATAACTAAATAGAATTAAGTGAGTAAGGGAATTAATAGGTCTGTAGTCAACTAAAGAAAATCTTGGTCGACTGAAATCTTACCTGCTCTTCAACCAATCGATTAGTTGTGGGGAAAAAAATCTGCATGTTCTATCTCTAGATTAAGTAAATTGGCCACAGTTCACGCTACCTGGTAGCCTAATTAGCCTTCATAAGTTATAAATAAACATAAGAAGCTAGTATTTATAGCATATTAAACCATCCATCCATCCATCCATCCATTATCTGAACCGCTTATCCTGCTCTCTCGGATGCTGGAGCCTATCCCAGCAGTCATTGGGCGGCAGGCGGGGCGACACCCTGGACAGGCCGACAGGCCAGCACGCGCGCACACACACACACACACACACACACACACACACACACACACACACACACACACCTTCACCAAATCACCTGACCTACATGTCTTTGGACTGTGGGAGGAAACTGGAGCACCAGAGGAAACCCACGCAGACACACGCAACATGCAAACTCCACACAGAGGACAACCCGGGACGAACCCCCACCCCCAAGGTTGGACTACCCCGAGGCTCGAACCCAGAGCCTTCTTGCAGTGAGGCGACCGCGCTAACCACTGCACCACCGTGCCGCTTATATATTAAACCATTTTTAACCTAATTATTTTATACTGAAATTATAACAGACTCAGAGCCAACCAGCATGGCGTGCCCATATTCATATGATTTCTGAAAATAGAACTATATCAATTCACAGAAATGTGAATCAGTTCATCTGGATACAGCGTTTATTGGGAGAAACGTTTCATCACTCATCTAAGTGACCTCGTCAGCCTCAACTGACTGCAGGTATCCGCAACCTTATAAACGATACAGTGGCATAACGATCGAAACCGACGATCTGTTTCATATGCAAATCACCATGAACATTAACTAGAGTTTCAATGGCCATGTGTACTATTCACAGAGAATTTGGAAATGGTTGCAATCACAGCATTGTAAGATGGCGACAGATGTACTCGTAGCCCCCCCCCCCCCCTCGGTTCAGGGATGGTCGTTCCCTCTTCACATAGATGGCCTCTTTGACTCCCCGTTCAAACCAGCCTTCCTCCCATATCAAGGATGTGCACATTCCCATCCGTGAAAGAGTGGCCACTGGCTTGTAGACGGGAGGATTACCGTGACTTGTAAATCGGGGAAACCAAACCAGACTCTGGCCAAGAGGATGGCACGACACAGAAGAGCTGACATGTCAGGCCAGGACTTCACGGTCTACACCCATCTAGTTTTCATGCAAACAACCGAATATGTAATCAGTTTCTCCTTGTGCATCTCCTCCCATTATTTTGCCTGGGGGTGGGGGTGGGGGGGGTGAACATGACTTGGAAGAGACTCAGCCAGACATTTCTCTGTTCTCGGCTGAGACAGACGGCATAGCTCTGCAACACGTGTCTTTCGGTTTCATTAAAGCCATTAATTTTTAAGGATTCTGTTGTTCTACAGTATTGCTGCTTGTATTGTTATTTGTTTATAAAAAAAACATATTCCAGAAGGTTTGGTGTGATTTATGCATGTTTGTAATCCCAAGGGGTTTGGTCGAGCGAGGTCCTTTTGTGACATAACAGCATGTGACATTTTTTTCTAATCATGGATTCATTATAGACCTACATAAATGCTCATAATGATAGGCTCTGAATCCGAGACAACGCCCGACAAAAGCGCTGTGAAACAGAAGCGCGGAAACGGCATACTAGCGCCAGCAAATTTAGGATTTATATTTATAAGATTTATATTTATTAATAATTTCTTGTCATTTCTCAGTATCCGCATACATTGAAATTAAATTTGTCCTCCATATTTAACCCTTCCTATAACTAGGAGCAGTGGGCGGGGCCAACTCCAGCCCCAGATTCCATCAGCTATTAGCCTAAGTCTATAACCTTTTACAGCCTGAACC
The DNA here is from genome assembly GCF_029633865.1 of Lampris incognitus. Classification (NCBI taxonomy): domain Eukaryota; kingdom Metazoa; phylum Chordata; class Actinopteri; order Lampriformes; family Lampridae; genus Lampris; species Lampris incognitus. The sequence goes on along the minus strand of NC_079213.1, from coordinate 22,374,867 downwards.
CAACAAGAGTCAAACAGAAACACAAAACACACTTATTTCTGTTATGACAACACGTTTAATGAGATGGCTGTAACATTAGGCTTAACAGCGTAATATGCCGACATTTTCCTGACAATGAACAAACTAGTAAATAGAACAAGGTAGGTAGCGCGGTTATACAGCAGTACAGCGCACGTTTTAATAAATGAACAATTTCTTTGCAATTTTCGAATAAACAAATCACAATCATGGTGCAAGCTTCGTTTGAATAAGCCATAAGCCTACCTACACTCTCTTCATGTTGTGTGCGAGGAAGATGAGTTTGTCCACATTTTCAGGTAAAAAAAGGAACTTCTGGTCTTGTTCAGGGTGTAGCCAGCCTTTGAGAAAATGTACATTGATGGGGTTGAGGTGGCCGGAACATAAAGGTAGTATTTAGCTACAAGTGACAGTTTAGGGTAGCGGTCACTGTTTTGCTTCCACCATGCAAGTGCGCCAGACTGGTCTTAAGTCGTGTCTCTCAAATTTTGCTCCATCTCTTTCTTTGCGCTCTCTATTGTGTTCTTCTTCCTCTTCATCATCGGACTCAGATTGCATCAGCATTGAAATCCTCTGTTTCTTTTTTTTTCTTTTTTTTTTTGTGACGGCGTGGTAGTCTCCTCTCTCCATGGTTTGCTGCCGGCTTTTCTTCCACCTCCCAAATGGTCTGTTGCTGGTGCAGATGTTCAGCCAGGTGGACAACCTTAAAATCAAATAGCATTTTATTCGTCAGATCTGCAGATGCGTCGTGCACAGGATAAAGTAGTGTGGCATAATAACAGTATATATAATTCAAATTTAATTTAATAATTTAAACATAAAATATGAGTCTAACCTCAATGTAGACGAGGTCCTTCATCTCTTTCTCGAGGAATTTCAGTTGCTTGAATTGCGGGTCCAGTGCTCAAGAAAGGAGATAGATGCTGCTGGGCTCCAAACAGTTTCTATCTGCGGCTGACCTCCGTGATGAGGGTCTTCTTCATTTCTCTGATGGCAGGGCTGTTATCCTGCTCTGGTGACAGATGGCCTTTCTTCAGGTTGAGGAGCATTGGCAGTGTGTTGCAGACAGCATGTTCTGCTCCTGTGATAGCAAGTTCTGCGAGCGTGTTAAGGACCCCAGCACTTCTGCTGTCTCCTGTGCCAGTTGTCACTGGTCTGCTGTCAGGTCCAGGGTGCGATCTCCTTTCTTTGTGATGCTGGGATCTGACAAACAGCTGTCACTGGTCATCATTGCTCCACCAGTTGGTCGAGCATTTCATATGTAGAGTTCCATCGGGTAGCGGCGTCTTGTACGAGTTTGTGCTTGACAATATTCTGCTGCTTTTGTTTCTCTTTCAAGGCAGCTGTAGCGTTAGCACTTTTTCTAAGTGTCCCACGAGATTCCTGGCAGCCGAAACTGCGGCGTATTTTGTCTTTTTTTTTAGAGCTGTATTTATGCACAGCTGTAGTGTGTGTTCTGAGCAGTAGAGTAGACCCCTTGGATGTTGCCCCATTTTTCCAGTTCTTTCTTCAGCGTCTCCGTGCACAGCTTCATATTGCTAGCATTGTCGTGAACAACAGCAACTCGCTTGTCATTTGGAATGGCGAAGGCATCTGCCGCTTCTCCAAGCTGTTGTGCAATGTTGACTCCTGTATGGCTCACCTCTATTCCTTTGGTTTCCAAAACGAAGACACAGAGGTCCCACTCCTGAGTTATAAAGTGACAGGTGACAGCCAAGTATGCCTCCATACTCACCGAGGTCCAAACGCCTGTTGTGAAAATTAAGGCAGTTGAGTTTTCCGCGAGAGTTGAAATTTGGTCTCGCAGATCGCTGTACCCAAGAGACAGGACATGTGAAATAATGAAGCGTTTGGGGATGGTGTTGTCAGGCTCCGTCTTCATTAATTTTCTGAAGCCTTTGCCTTCCACTACATTAATGGGTCTCATATCATAGCGATTAACTCTATTATAGCATCCGTTATCTCTCTTTCTTTTCTCCGTTATCAGTTTTTGGAACTGTAGGGTCTGCTGTGTAGATTTGGGTGTGGTTGAGGATGCACCTATGGACAAATTATCATTAGGCTGGGCTACTCTGTGTTTTTTATGCCAATATGGTTTCATCTCGATTAAACAAGTGGCATGTTCATATGACCTGCAACTGTAATAATCATAATTCAGAGGGGTGTGGACGTTTTTTATGGGCCTTCAGCCCAGATGTTCCCACATCGTCCTTATGTTTTATTTTAAGTTGTTCGGCTCAGTTGCAACTATTTTCCAAGCAAAGTAAGTGCACGTTTTTATCATGTGTAACGTTACTGTTTAAACAGTGGATAAAAGCAGCTTGATAATGGCGACTGGAAAACTGATATGAGCTACGCTAAGTTTGCTAGCTAGTATAGTCTCGATTTCTCCCCCCCCCCTTTTTTTTTCCTCCCCAATTGTACCTGGTCAATTACCCCACTCTTCCGAGCCATCCTGGTCACTGCTCCACCCCCTCTGCCAATCCGGGGAGGGCTGCAGATTACCTCATGCCTCCTCCGATACATGTGGAGTCGCCAGCTGCTTTTCACCTGACAGTGAGGAGTTTCGCCAGGGGGACGTAGTGCGTGGGAGGATCACGCTATTCCCCCCAGTTCCCCCTCCTCCCTGAACAGGTGCCCCGACTGACGCGCTCGTGCAGCGACCAGGACACATACCCACATCCGGATTACAACTCACAGACACGGCCAATTGCGTCAGTGGGGACGACCAGCCAAGCCGGAGGTAACACGGAGATTCGAACCGGCGATCCGCATGTTGGTAGGCAACGGAATAGACTGCCACGCCACCTAGACACCCTAGTCTCGATTTTTTTACACCATATAAGAATAGCCGACTACGTAGAGCATTCAGGTGATTTATCATGCTTGTTGTGCCACCATGGTGTGGTAGGCCAGTTTCAAATTGCATATTTGGCAAACTGCCGTGTCATCACTCAATTTGTGTTCCCACACAGCTGAGGTCTTCGGCATTTTGTCTTCCCTTTAGTTGCCAAGGTTAACTGAAGCATGATGTTCACTGCTGTGAGTGAGAGGGATGTCCAGCGCCGCAGCTGGGACAGTATATATTTCCACATTCTAACAATGCAATTAAAAAGTATAAATATAGTACAAGAATGTGCTGACAGAATGTATTTTGCTGTTTGCCTTTATTGATAGCCTTCATTTGGCACAACCCCCCCCCCCCGAATATCTGAATCCCAACATTGAAAACTGAATACCTACCCAGCGAACAAATAGTCAAATATTCATCTCCAGCCCTAGTGTGAAAGGGCCTTAACACCGGCAATCATCTGACCAGTGAGAATTTGGTCGGATGACAGCATATCAACCGACCAGTCGACCGAGAGACTAAAGCACCCTAGGAATAAAACATTGGATGCCAATGCCTCCAGTTCTCTGCCCCTGACTTCTGGGATAAGAAAAGGTTTATACCCAGGAGCGGTGATGCTTGGCTGGCCGCGATTAATCACCAGGTCCAGGCTGTTGCTTAGGCCTCCAAAGCAGGTACCAGGTTGATATGTTTCTGCCAGGGAGTTTAACAACCAGGAGTTCGAGACTGCTATGCTAACGGGCTAATCCCCCTGCATAGGATGACAGCCTTAGAGTTGGTGTGCTCTCTTGCTTCCTCTCTCTCTCTCTCTCTCGCTGGCTTTCTCTCTGTCATCGTTTTCACTCTTTCGCGTGTTCATTCACTTTGCCCTCTCCCCATCCTCTGCCATCCACAGCTCATCTGCCATCAGGCTAAAGAGAGGATGAATAGGTAATCTACTATTGAGGCTGCCCAGGATTACAATGATCAGGGGATCTGGAACGCACCGTGCCGGGTTTATGAAATTCTCTCAATCCATGCTGGCAGCTGCCAGGGCTTTTGTCAATACGCTAATGTTCTCAAGCTGGTTTTGGAAAGATGAGCTCAAGCCAACTAATCCCTCTTCAGTGTGTGTGAGTGCATCTGAATGTATTTGTGTGTGTTGTGTGTATCTACAATTGTGCCAAACAAACAAATGGGTGATATGAAAAAGGATTTCTGAGGTGAAACCACTCTATTGGAATCAATGGGGAGGCTTACTTTGAGGTCTATGGCCCTGAATTTAAAGTCGGGAGGTGACAGTTGCCCGTCCGTGTTCGTGAAGATACAAATAGGTGCCGTTTCAGTGCATCCATTCAGAGAGGTTCCTGAATTCACCAGCTGTAGTAGGAAGCATTAATGAGGCTTCTTCATTCGGAAATTTGAGTGCAAGTCTTCAGTAGAAAAGCAGTTTCTTGTTTGCCTTCCACTCGGGTTTTGGTGTCTATAAGTGGGCGTTTGCACACAGCCACAAGGACGCATTAAACTGCAAACACACACACACACACACACACACACACACACACACATATATATATATGTATACAGACACAGCCTTACAATGCTGTCCCTATACGCGGACCCTAAGTGGATCATCTCAAGCCAATGTCACGGAGCATTGTGTTCCCCGTCGCAGAGTGCTTCCCTTGCCATAGACTAAATCTATAAATTGGATGAAATAAAGAGGTGCAGAGCTGGGCTCGTCCACTCCCTCTGGGCTGAGCAGATAGGGCGCCGGGCTAGGCATGGCGAAAAAGTCGGGCATGAACAGAAATATCCTCAGTGGGGGCTCGTTTGGTGTTTATGTTAATGCACGTTCCCCGAGAAACAGGGAATAAGCCGGAAGAAGAAGTTAATGCACATTTCTACTGTCCTCAGCTGAGAGCGACAGGAAACTCAGTATGATGGACAAGAGAAAGAAAGAGAGTCTGTTTATTTATTAGCCGTTCGCAGTAAAACTCACAGAGCACCACCACATTGCACCAAGAAAAAAAAACACAATAAAGCAAATACAAGAGGACAAGGCGATGAACACGACGCAGTAAAACCGACAGTAATGAAACACAAGATGGTGATGTATGATATTTACCCCACCGAAGGGGCTGAGAATCTTAAAATAGCTTATTTGCACGGCACATGGCATTTGGAAAGAAACCTCTCCCAGAAAGCTTCGTTGAGAATTTAAATGAACGGGAGCGTCCGACCAATGGATGACAGAAGGACAAGGACAAGAGGATCATTTAAAACCACACCAGTGTGTGAAAACCACTTCAGAATTTTTGACATCATTCGCTCATTAACTCATTGTCAAAGCAAATAGTTCCCCAGATAGGACTCGAGTAGGTATGCACATCCTTGTGGAGAAATTTTTTTTCTCATCTTTTCTCACAAAAAACTAATTAAACCAGAACAGGGACTGAGCAAAGATTCGGTTTTATCATTTTCATCAATGAAATCAATGGACTACATCCTATAAGAAAATACAAATGAGAACTAGAAGAGTGCTCTCAGTAGAGTGCAGATCCCCACCAGGCGTATCTCTCCTCCTCCGGTGCTTGGCCTTGGCAACAAACCACCCCTTTTTTTCACCTACCAGGAGAAGGGACAATATGGAGGCACTGCCTTCGTATCTCTCATTCTCAGTTGCTCGGACTTAGGCGAAAATCCAGCTGAGGAGTTAGCGCCCAGTTGCAGTGTAAAACAGGTTTTTCAAAGGTTTTGAATCATCGCAACCACGAGAGGTCCTTGCTCATACAGTCATAACTGTGCACATAACTTATTAGGCTGACAGGCCCAGTAGTATGTGAGATTAGCAGGGGACAGATACACACATACACACACACACACACACACACACACACGGACAGAAAACCAGGGTTTTTCCTGCCATTGTAAGACTTTTGCACAGCGCCCAAGTCAGTTGAACAGGAAATATGGGGAAAAAAGCTTTTAAAATGCAGTGCTCAAGATAAAAAAGTCTACCTAATAAAACCATTTTGCCTGTCAGTCTGTGGATGCACAGCCTCCTAGTTGGACCCTCACACAAATGCAACCAAGTCTAACATGTGAATACGCACTTTCCAAAAAGAAAAGGTTTGCTATACTACCATTTTGGTTTAACCCTGTCTTTAGTTTCATGATATAATGAAGCTAGGTAAACCGTTAACGCTCGTGCATGTGCGGCTCTCATCTGTGGTTGACTCAGATCGGGCAGTAGTAGGAATATGCAGCACTTCCTGTTTTGGCTGCAACCTAGAGGAATTTATTCCTTAATAACAGTCGCATTTTTTTTATCAAGATTATTTTAGTGGTGGCGCAGTGGTTAGCGAGGTCGCCTCACAGCAAGATGGTCCTGGGTTCAAACCCCGGGGTTGTCCAACTGTGGGGGTCATCCCAGCTCATCTTCTGTGTGGAGTTTGCATGTCCTCCCCGTGTCTGCGTTGGTTTCCTCCGGATGCTCCGGTTTCCTCCCACAGTCCAAAGACACGTAGGTCAGGTGAATCGACCCTACTAAATTGTCCCTAGGTGTGAATGTGTGTATGTGTGTGTGTCGGCCCTGTGATGGACTGGAGGCCTGTCCAGGGTGTCTTCCCACCTGCCCTCCATTCACTGCTGGGATAGGCTCCAGCATCCCCGTGACCTGAATTCGGATAAGCGGCTTGGATAATGGATGGATGGAAATTCTTTTAGTAACTTGTGAATTATGTCGCTGTCTGATCCGAGTCAACCATAGATGTGAGTCACACATGCACATGGTTGACTCGGATCGGGCAGCGACAGAAAGCAGTGTTGGATGAGCAAGCTAGAGAATGAATGAAGAGTGAGCAGCGATGGCAAGAATGAATGTTCTTCAAAGGTTTTCGATCACTGCAACCCGGGAGGTTCTTCATCGTACAGTCATAACTGTGCACAAAATGTTTCAGGGTGATAGTTCCGGTAGTTTGCGAGATTAGCCGAGGACACACACACGCACACACACACAACCCCCCCCCACACACACACACACGCACACGTGTTCACGTCTAAACGCATTCTCCCCGCCATAATGCAACCTACGGCTATTGTAGCAAATGTGACCAAATGCTATGTAAAGATGGCGATTCTCAAATTGCTGTTTACTGTGTAATTGCGGCGGTGTTTCGAGAGACAAGACTATACAGTATAATGGCTGCTAATGGAGTGTTATCTTTACAGCGTATATAGAGAGGTCATGTTGAAAAATGTGCATTTTCCCTTTAAAGGTGCCGCATGGCTGAGATCCACACAGTGTGGGTGAATCATCAGGTTTCCAAATCAGTGGTTGACAACTGATGAAAAAAAAACACTTCTCTTATTCAACGAGAGCTGGTTCTGATCCTTACAGTGAAGGGTAAGGCTATGACCCCAAGAACTCTTAACTAGCTATTAGCAAAAAAAACCAAAAAACTCATCGTGGTAATATTGGTGCATACAAAGAGGATGGCATTTCTCTGGTCCTATAGTCAGGGGAAGAAGAAATGACTCTCCTCCATTCCTCTCCACAACAATCTCTCCATTGTAAATCAACTGGTAGACTTAGTCTGTAATTCTCGGCAAACAGTTAATCTGTGTTGATATGATGATGAGATATGGACGGATTTGAAATGTTCTAGCATGGATTATGAATGGATTAGCATGTCTTACACATGCAGCAGTTGAATCATAAGATGAAACAGGCTGTATGTCATCTTGCTATGTAGTAAGCCTCTTTCTTTCTCTCTTCTTTCTCATCCTTCTCTGGACATCGCTGGATGTACACTGTGCATCTGGGGGCGTTCATGCATCAGGGGAGCAGGCGCTAACTAAAGTTCAAGGACATTCTGATCTTTTTATGAGTCCTCACACACACGCGCGCACACACACACACATACACACGCACACACAGTGTAGAATTACCTGGGCTGAATAGTAGCACCCTGCACAGGACTGTTTTCTTAACGTATGTATGCAAGGTTGTTTTTGTGTGTGTGTGTGTGTGTGTGTGTGTGTGTGTGTGTTTATGCACTGGCGGCTCTAGGAATTTTTAACTGGGGTGGCCCAGGGGTGGCAGACGGCTGTCTAGAGGTGGCCACAATGTGTTGTTAATGTGTGCGCACAGTAGGACTGTGCGATATGATGATATATATATGGTATGACGACAGAAAACTATTGTTTCATATTAAGCTCTGTCGTGTATTTCGTTGTGTCTCAAATCACATTCTTTATGGCAATATTTTTCATCATTTTCACCATTTCGACCATTTCGTCATCGCACAGCCCTAGCGCACAGCACGCGGGATTTTTACATGCATTAATATTCTACTAATAATAGGCTAAAACATAAATTAATTGTCCAAAGGAGTTGAATCAGGTGCAACTGGACTTGGTTATATACCCGTTAAGACGTTTCGCCTCTCATCCAAGAGGCTTCCTCAGTTCGTGCCTTTCTGACTAGACCAAGCTAGTCTGACTGGCTGTTGATGAGACTCAGAATTCAACTCAGATTCAACTCCTTTGGATAACCATGACCTGGATGAATGAGAACATTCACAGACATAAATTAATTGGCTACATTCATACACAAAAATGTTGGTGGTTAGTCTCCCATTTTGCAGAACCTTTATAACTAGGCTTACATTAACAGTGATGAATAAATGGGACCCTCTCCTGAGGTCATTTACAAAGGTTAAGGCTATAAGGAGTCAAGTGCTGTAAGCAAACCACAGGGGAAAAAAAGCATTATGCAAACCCTAGGATCCATCGTCCTCTAAATTAACTCAAAATGATTAATCGGAATTATATAGTACACCATACGCTATAGCATATACTGATATAATAACACAGTTAGCCTCAATGTTTTTGGATAAAGTATAAAAAAACAGGTTCTGACCATATTTGAGACTGCATGAACTTTGTTCTGCAGAACAAACTGCAAGGTGTTGGGTAATCCCTGCCATGGTGCACCAACATAACACCACTTTACAGGCTTGTTTTAATCTGAGGAGAGTAGCATGAAGTGACTGGATAAGTAACATGAATCATTACAGAGTTATGATGAATGTGATTTTTGGATAAGGCAACAATGTGTATTACCATCTGCAGGTTTCTGAACTTTATTATAATAAATAATGTTCTGACCTTAACTAAACCTGTGCAATTATTTGTGGTAATGGATCTATAACAAGCCATTCAAAGAGCTGACGAGGCCATTTACCAAATGTTGGACTACTTTGAAATAATAATAATGATGATAATAATAATAAACTGACTTTATGAAAGCTGTGCCTCAATGTTCATAGTTTGGCGATGTGTCAGACTCAGGTGAGATAACATTTGATATTAGGCCAAAGTGCCTTTTTAGCTAATACATGAACATATTCACATCGACGTTAGCTATTCTTCCAGGCTATTTGTTAGACATGAGGTTGTGTTAGACTGTCTCAGGTTGTAGTTTTGGTTGTACACGACACTAGCCTAATACAGCGGTTCTCAACCTTTTTGGGCCCAAAAGTCAAACCAGAATCATAAGGCACACCCACCCACAGTAATCAATTATACAGGTTGTCTCAAATGTCAGTATTATATTGTCATTAGAGATATTCCCCTATATGGCACACTGACAAGTGATTAAATCTGACTGGCAGCAATGATGTAATTCGTCAAAAATATGTAGGCCTATTTATATGAATCAGTACAAGAGCTTGTAAGAGAAGTGTGCTACACATTATTGTTCAGATTAAATTAGAATAGCAAAAATACTTGTGATTATTATGATAGTAATAATAATAAGCTGGTGGCCCTGTGGCACAGTGGCTAGCGCTGTCGCCTCCCAGCAAAAAGGTCCTGGGTTTGAACCTTGGGGTTGTCCAACCTTGGGGATCATCATCCCAGGTCGTCCTCTGTGAGGAGTTTGCATATTCTCCCCATGTCTGCGATGGGTTTTCTCCGGGTTCTTCGGTTTCCCCCACCATCAAAAAGACATGCATGTTAGGGTTAATACTCCTGTCTGTGCCCCTGACCGAGGCATGACAAGAAAAACAAGAGTTGGTCCCCAGGTGCTGCACAGCAGCTACCCGCTGCTCCTAACTACACAGCTAGGATGGGTTAAATGCAGAGCGTAATTTCCCCACGGGAATCAATAAAGTATCTCAAAATAATAAATAAATAAATAAACCAATGTATTGTCTGATTTGGGGATGATACTATCTAGGCCTATGACTGATGCAGGAAGAAAACAATGCCTGGTTGATGTGCAACCAGAGATTGCAGAAACATAGCTAAGAGAACAGTGTCATGTCAACAACAGCACAAGCAGCACTTCTATGTGGAAGTAATAGGTATATATATATATATATATATAGAGAGAGAGAGAGAGAGAGAGAGAGAGAGAGAGAGAGAGAGAGAGAGAGAGAGAGAGAGAGAGAAAGAAAGAGGAGAGAGAAAGGAGAGAACAGCTCTGGTGATACAGATTAGACTGGGCAATCAGAGCAGCCCCAAGGGTACAACTGAACTTTCAGTTTACAAAAATACTAGCTTATGCATTATGTGGCTATATCTGAACAGAATTAGTGGACTAGAGAAACTTAAAAATCCCTATTAACGTAGCCGTCCCATTATCATTGCATCACCAGGGATGGAGAGGAACTACCTGAATGTGCTGCACAGCTGTGTTAGTGCTACTTCGCTTTCAAGAGCCTCTTCAGGCAAAGCGGGATGACGGGCATGTTTAGAGGGTCTTGTTAAACAGACTTGCTGGCCAAACACCCGCCCACAGCGAGGCGGAAGCCAACGACAGGGTAGAAAGTTTGGGGTGGCCAGTCAGATTCTTTAAAACCGCACATGTGTCTGTGAGAGGGCAAGAGCCATACCGTGAACTGCAACCTAATTCCGACATACGAGAGACCGCAATGTGCCGCAAGGCATCTAGCCCGCCTGAAGAAGAAAGGAGAGAGCGAGACAAGCAAAATGCCAAAGCGAGTCTCACGCCAGCAGCTTTAAAACGTATATGACGGTTTGTACTCGGATGTTTGCGATATAGTCGTTTTCTCCATCCCACGTAGAACAAGCTGCTATATTCAATACATCTCCAAACCCTAGTTAGCGCTCGCTAACCCGCAGTTTACTCTTGGACCGCCCATTCCCACCTGCAGCAAAGTTAAAACCGCCCGCTCCCGCGAGATTTGCGATGGGGGGCCCCACGGGATCCCAGTCCTGATGACAGTCCTCTATGAGTCATGACTCACTGAGCCCTTGGCTGGTCTGACTGACCTCGCCTTCTCTCCAGCTGGGACACACATCACAACACACTTTTTCACTGTGTGTATCTGAACTTAGGTTGTGTGTATTTAATTACACCCCGTCAGACGAATATGGCTAAATAAGAGCAGCCTACACATACATGCTTTTAATTGCACATGGGCGCACTTGCATGAGCTATTGATGTGTGTGTTTTTACATGTGTGTTTGGATGGTTTTGGGTCTATGTGTGTGTAAGTAAGGGTTATTTGAGCATGTTTGTGAGCGCGGATGCATGTGTCTGTGCAGACACATGTATGGAAATCCATCTGGTGGCTGAGCTAAATATTTTAACAGGACCTTCCTCCACATTCTCATTAGAGGAGATCTCAGCTGCGAAGTTTAAAGCTCGATGTAAAGGCATCATGCCTCTGGACTGTTTCCAGTGCTTGGACAATGGCTTACATCGCAATGAGAACGAAACCCCGCACAATTGATTTTCAACACGAGAGTAATTGCAAATGTTATATGAACAATCTTACTTAATGGTCTGAATGCTCTTAACCATATTGAAAAAAGCAAAAATTGAAATTAGTTGAAACTTGGCATTTAGTGTGTGTGTGTTATCCTGTGTACCACAGTATGTCTTTGTAATGGTGGTTACATTGTGTATCCTCCGTTTTGAGGTACCTCAGTCGATGCTAATTTATAAATTTAAACACGCAACAACGCGTCCATTGAGAACGATAAGATGCATTGCTGTACCAGCCGGTGTAAGACTGTGCTAAAAAGAATGTGTGCGCGTGAGTGTTTGTGGGTACATATATACACATGAGTGTTAACACACTTATTCAAACAATGGGCCTTCGCCTTTTACTTTCAGATCCATCGCGAAAGCGTGGGCTACGGAGACTCTCACAGAAACACTGACTTGTTCCACATTGCTTTGATCCACTCTCCACCGAGTCCAGAACCAAAGCTAAGGCTAGCTTTAGATAAAACATTGACAGTCGCTCTGGGCTAGTTACTCGCAGTCCAAACAACTGTCAATATTCCCCCCGTCTTGGCTATCATCTCTGGCTAGCGGGCACCACCAGGCTGCTTCAGATACAAAGTTAGAGGCTTAGAGTTAATGTCGATGTTTGTGTCAGTGTGTTTGTGTGTGTTCATGAGAATGGGGGGGGTTATGACTTGGAAGAGGTGAAGAACACACCAACCTGTCCCCTCCCCTCCCCCTTTTCTCGGCTCTTTTCTTATCTTCTTCCACCCTTCTTACCTCTCTCCCTTTGTCCGTTTCCCTCTTCCTCTACACTCCTCTGCTGCCCGCTCCTCTCTTCTCATCCTAATGTTGTCACGACAACCACAGACATCATCCGTTTGATCTCGGATCTGCTGCTTCATTAGGGCGACTGCTAGCTGTGTGTGTGTGTGTGTGTGTGTGTGTGTGTGTGTGTGTGTGTGTGTGTGTGTGTGTGTGTGTGCAGTAGATTTTAGTGTGAGTGTGTAGCAGTGTATAGTATCACACTGTGGGTGTGTGATGGGCTAAATCTCCATCATCCTCTATTATTCAGAGAAAGTAGCCTAATAGATCCATCAGTGCCATTCTAGTGCTTAGAATCTGGATCAGCTTAAAAGAACTGCTCATGGTGACTCCTTTGAAGTCGGGATAATGGTTACCTGAAGAAGTCCTCACCGTAACGAGCCATTTAGGCTACTTTTGACTCTGAAAATTGTGTGTGGGGGTCTTATTTCGGTCATCGAAAAATCTTCCATTTGGCACTTGTGATCCCCCCCCATTCGAATGACATGAAATACGTTTGACACAAGTGATGTGATTTTGTGTCCATTTCCAGACGGCGTCAGTGTTTTTGTAGAGCTGGATGAATTTGCATCGAATGAAACGCCTGTTGAGTTTTTGTTGTTTTTTTTTTTTCCTTCGCTTGTCTTTCGTCAAGCGATGTCATTTTGGATGTGATGACAAACAAAAGCGGGTGACTCAAGAGAAAGACAACGTGAGAGGGTGGGAAGAGATGACTGAGAAAAAACAGGAACAGCCCAAAACAAACGAGCCGATAACAAAAACTGACAGCATCTACAATCAGGGGAGGAAGATGAAGAGGAGGAGGAGAGGAAGAGCTCACCAGCACCCTGGCAGGAATATGTCTGTAACAGGCTGATAGTGTTCTCTCTGTCAGCTTAGTGTCAACAACCTCTCACCAGGCCTCTCTCTCTCACGCTCTCTCTCTCCATCTTGCTGTCTCTAACTTTCTTCATCTCTTCATCCAAGTCTTGTCTCCATTGTCATCTGTGTCCATGCATATCTCCTCTCTCTTGCTCCCTCGTTGTGTTGCTGTGCTGTTGTAAAACAAAAAACAAAAAATGCTAGTTCTGCAAATTGCGTACAGGCTGGACAGATGTGTGGGTGTTCACATATTGTGTACACGTCGCCCAAAGAAAAACCCCCTTTTGACAAATGACACTACGTAAGAGGATAAATCGGTGAGTGGGCCGTGGCACAAGGTAGAGAGAGCAGTGGAGGAGCTGTCGTGAGAGGAGATCAGATGATCAGGGAGGAGATTAAAAGGGAGATTTTTTTTTCAAGAGGAGAGGAGACTGAAATGAACGTGGACCCGCTGGTACACAATCTTACTCCACGAGCGAGCATCGCTGACTAACGACTAAGAAGGTAAAGGTGTGAGTCGGTGATGGGCAGCCGGCCAGGCAAAACACACCGGTGGGAGGCGAGGACCAAAGAGCAAGGAAAATGTCATCTCGGCAAAAACGGAGAAATGAACAAACAAATCCAGTCTGTCCACACACAGCGAGAACGGTCCAAAGCGTGGACAGACGGATGACGAATAAACAAACAGAGAAATGCCAGTAAGGAGCGGCTTGATGGAAATGGCAGATATCAAATGAAATCCCCAACTTTTGCAGAAAGTGTCCTCTTTCACAGACTTTATTTGATTAAAAGACATGTGATTCATCACAATGGAAACACAATTGCTGGATCAAAAATGAAGTGAAAATCACATTTAATCACATGATCAGCATTTTTTTTTTTGTCTTAACCACATGGACAATGGCTGATGGTGACATCACACAGGGCACATGGGCCGACATTCAGGGTTTCATTCGCTTTAGTCATCTGATTGGAAATGCACTTTCATTTGCATGATTGTTTTTTTGGGGTTTTTTTGCGAGCATTTAATTGTGTGCTTAAAATTTATTCCAAAACTGAGTGGAAGTGTGACAGCTGCTTAAACTGGGACCAGACTACACAATATTTTTGTCTTTCACGGTGGTCACCATGTCAGATTAGCCAATCATAGTGCCATAAATACTGTCTTGACGGGGAGGCTGGCAACACTACAAGTGTGACCCCGACCAGTCATCGTATGCTGCCTTTCGCGATCTTGCGCGAGTTCATAGGTCATCGGGGAGGAGGGTCAAGAAATCGCCAATCATGGCTACAGAAGCGCTATGTGTGATGCTGGTGGGCTTGTGATCCGAGAGAAAGAAGAAATAAAATGACCGTGGATGCTGCTGTGGCTAGTGCTACTGGGGAATGCTAACCTAGCATAGCTTAACCAGCTAATCACCGGGTTGCTGAAGTGCCTCCTCTATTTCTCGCCCGTCACTGGAAATTTGTCGGTGATGACAAAATCGTGTCAAAATCAGGCTGAAATCGTGCAGTCTGATCCTGGCATAAGAGAAATTGAGGATTGTGCAGCATCTCGTGCGTATGCTTTGTTTTCATCTTTTCAAGGCTAGCGAGGCGCTATCCATCATCGCCCCATTTTGGCATTTCAGACTGCTCCAGTCGAACTCGAACGCAGTTGTTATGTTCCCCCCCCCCCCCCCGGTGGAAAATGTGTAATATCGGTCGAGAAAAAGCATTACACCAAAGTGTTAACTAAATTCACAGCAGACGAGCTGCAGCCAGCATCCCCCTCAATAAGTAGCAGCTGCAGGAGCTCAGAGCGCAGATACAGCAAACCTTGGCTCCTCTCTCCTTCTGCCTGTCTCTCAGTCTGTCTGTCTGTCTCTCTGTCTGTCTCTCTGTTTCTCTCTTTTTGAGACATGAGCATTGCTCATGCCTAGTCTCCATGGCTTAATCTTCTGGGGGGGGGGGGGGTGTATGTGTATTGGCAAAGCTTACCGCCATAAGTAAGTGTGTTGTTGTATGTGCTTTTCACCATTTCTGTGTGTGTGTGTGTGTGTGTGTGTGTGTGTGTGTGTGTGTGTGCGTGTGTGCGTGTGTGTGTGCATGAGATGCGCATGTTTTTGCATGTGTGTAAACGCGTAAAGCGGACACGCGAGCGTGCGCCTTTGGCGTGCACGCCGTCGTGTGTTGCAGAGCGAGGGGGAATGTGCGTACGCATTCTTGGCTGTCTGTTTACAATACATGAAGAGGATCTTGGCCGGGCTCGAACTTTTCCATGCCAAACATCTCCTCTGAAGTGCACATGCGGAGGGCCGGGATTGGACGTACACCTCTCACAACCTCGGCGTCGGACAAGCGCCTTCACTGTGGACGGCTTCATCACGCTCCTCCGGGGTTTATTCAAGCAGTCGAGGGTAGCGGCCACGGTGCAAATGAGATTACCGCCACCGCCAACAAAAAAGAAGGCCTCTGTGTTTAAAATCAGTGCCTTGGTTGTGTGTATAAAAAACTAAATGGATGGGAACGTTTTATCCACCGCACCGAAACCAGGGGGAAGAAACCCGTGAGGGGGCCGATGTCGAACCAAACCCTTACCTGCCTGGAAAACAGCAAAACAAAGAAGCATCGCAGTGTAAACACTGATAGGGGCTATTATCTGCATTGATTAAAAGTTAATGAGCCTTCCAGACACACACACACACTCACAACTGTTAGAAGTGACGTTTCCCCTCCGTTCTCTGTGGAGAAGGGTTGACTGGGCGCCAGTAGTGATGGCACTTAGTTGTCTGGCGCGTTGGCCCAGAAGCGCCCGCCCCCGTTCCCATCCGTTATTCATTAGTGTGTGTGCATGCACTCGCTAACCAGGGGAGGGATTACAACTACACCGCCTAGGCAAGTAACACCTCCATCTCTACATACACTGTAATGGAGACTCTACAGCGCTTCATGGATACCCTGCCCGGAACCCCAGAGGGTTAAAAACGTCATTTCCAGTTTGGGTCGGGTCTGCAGACCTTCCCGCAGACCTTCCCGCAGACATCCAAGATGCAGCCGAGTTGTCAGCGTTGTGCTTTTTACTGTTCGTGTCTCTGCATATGTATCAGGTAGAGGTCAGCGTGATGGGACACAGGGAGGGGACAGTAGACGGTGTCTTCTTCTGCTATCTGTCTCTGGGGGAGGCGCGTGGGGGGGATGACATGCGAGGACGACGACAAGGACGAGGGTAATTTGCTTTAAATACCGAGCACGTTGAACGTTTCGCTACTCATGGCCTGAATCGTGCATGTGTGTGTGTGTGCGCGTATGTGTGTGTGTGTGTGTGTGTGTGCACGTGCACGAGCCTTGCTGCAGGTTGCCCAAATATGGTTTGAGCAGCTTTTGTTTAGGAGTGAGTTATAGCCTCAGTGGTGCAACAAGGTCGTAACACTAGCCCCTTTTTTGTCGTGTGTGTGTGTGTGTGTGTGTGTGTATGTGTGTGTGTGTGTGTGTGTGTGTGTGTGTGTGTGTGTGTGTGTGTGTGTGTGTGTGTGTGTGTGTGTGTGTGCGCGTGTGTGTGGGTGTGTGTGTGTGTGTGTGCATACTGCACATATCCTACGTGGCTTGTGACCTTGTTTACCTGTTAGTGGCTAATTGACACGCGGTGCCTGTGTGTGTGTGGGGGGGAGGTTCACATGTGTGTTCACATGTTGTGTGATGCTTTTGCACATGCACGGTGTGTTTGGGTGTGTGTGTGCATGCTGTCGTGTCTCTTTCCTTCACAGCTCCATGAGAATAGAAACAGAGGGGGGGGGGGTGGAGAAGGTGACCATGGGGCTGCTGCTGCTGTCGCACTGCATCCTTGAATGATTAAAAGGGGCGAGGGAGCAGTTTGTCTGTCGGTGGATTTCGGCAGATTAAGCAGGAGGTGCGGAAACAGAAAATGTGTGTTTTCCCCGTCGTTAAAAGTTGTGTTCGGAGCTGTATGTTGAATCGCAACGAGCCGAGGCGGTAATGCGCCTTTCTCACCGTCCACCAAAACAGACTCATTAAAACCCGAATAGGAATGTGGACAGTTTATTATAATCACACCACTTTGGGGGATGGGGTGGGGGGGCACTGCTTCTTGCCACCGTTAGGCCAACTCTTTAAATGCAAATGTGAACACGCACCCGAGTTTTACTTGGTCAAATGAACTGTGCTTTGTACCTTGCCCTGCTTTCCCAGAATGCATTGTGGCTGCCCTGCCTCTTTACTGTCAAGAGAGCTAAACAGACCATCGGAGAGCACAGAGATGATTACAGTCTTATTAATTAATCTCTGTTCGCATGTGTCCGTTGCTCCCTCTCCCTTCCTCCCTCCCTCCCTCCCTCTCTCTCTCTCTCTCTCTCTCTCTCGCTCTCATTCTATCCTGCCTTCCCCTCTCTCTCTTAATCTCTATCTGTCTCAGGGAGAAGTGGAGCATAACTATATTTAGTGTAGTTTGTAAGGCTTGAGGAGTCACCTGATGGAAGCTAGCCTCAGGGAACTAATAAGCATAAACACACACACACACACACACACACACACACACACACACAGACACGGACTAGTTGGACAAACTGAATGGGCTCCCCAGTAGACTTCAGTAGTGGGAGTGGAGCGACATCTAGCCTGGGAAATGGATTAGTCTAATTATTCTTTGATAAGCGATGCGTCGTTGTTTCCGGGTGTGTCCTGGTAGGCCGTCTCATGTGGACGGTAAACCGGCCGCACAGTGACACGTCTCCCCATCTCCCCATCTCGTAAACTGTCGCAGTCACCTTAAGCGGTGTGCTGAAGGTGCCATTCACAGCGGCACAGCAAAGACGGTATCGTCGCCCCCCCCCCCGTCCCCCCCCGTCCGAGGTACTGTCCGTGAAGTTGATGGATTGCCGAGATGCAAGTGTTAACTTGTTTCTATTTTTGGGGTTTAAATGAGGATCGACTGTAGTTTTTTATTACCATCAAAGCCAAGAGTTGAGTGTCGGCGCGATTAATGTGAGGTCGCCAAGCTGGACTTCATCTCGGCCATTCTTGCCTAATGAGCACAAGCTAATTGGCTCACACTGGAATGTGCAAAAGTACTGTGGGTCAAAGTTCACTACAAAGTACCAATTAAGATTTTGCATGCAGAACATGTCCTCGCACAATGGGATGGTCTTATAAGATGCAGGTGGTGTGCAATAACAGGAAAAACACATATAGTTATACCATATGAAGGTTTACTACAAGTCTTAACTTTAGCTTTACTTTGGTGAAGAGGTTGTTGTTTTCAACAAAATCTCAAGTTTCAATTATTGCGTTTAATTCAAGACCGAGGTGGCACTGGCTGGAAAAACAGTGAGATGTTTAACGATATAATATGCTGCAAAACTCCCAAATAGAGTTGGAAGAGGCTGCAAGCCCTCGGCGGACAAAGGATTGCTTTCACCAACCCGGGTCCTCGGTTCTGGCGAAATAAACGTATAGGACATCGATTTATCTCTTACGCAGCCCATAATGGATACACAGCTGTTTGGAAAATGAATCTTCAATTGCGTTCCCTCTTTTGGACTTTCCTGAAAAGAACAATCTGGGCTTGAAAGCGGGGGCGGTTTCTCTACTTGGTAATCCTGTGACTCCGAATGTGAACTGTCTGGCAGGCGAGCGGTTATACAGCAGCTCACCTCAATGTGTCAGATTAAAATATCTCTGCCACACACACGCACACACACATGCACACACACACATGCATAAAGACGGTGCACGTGCTTGAGCATGTGTATGAATACCCAAAATTGGATGCATTCACACACATACTTGCAAGTAAGCACATTAAACACACACACACACACACACACACACACACACACACACACACACACACACACACACACACACACACACACACACACACACACACACACACACACACACACACCATTTGACCTGGATAGCGACGCTGCAGTGTGTTGTTGAGGATTGATTCCCGTTGCCTAGATGTGACACATGAGACTTCATTCATACCAGACGGGTCTCTCGCTCTGTCTCGCTCTCATTCCCACTCATTCAGAAACACACACACACACACACACACCCTGCACATATTCCCTGTAAACACACATGCACACACAAGCTTACATACACTCGAGGAAAAGGGATCGGGGGCGAGAGAAAGGAAGGAAGGAAAGCAGGAAATGCGGTTTCAAGTGTCGCGACCTCACTCTTCCTCTAGTTCAGATACGCTTTAGCGGCAAATAAAAGGCACCTATTACTGCGATGGGAAGCTCGCCGAAATGGAAATGACTACACCGTTATCATGTCGGGAAATGGATTGCTCATATCGCACGTCTAGACGTTGCAGGGTAAGGTCAGGCCGGCTGCGAGGAAAGATGGGGATTTGCATAAGGGGCTGTGGACTACCAGGTACTTAACCGGCTGCTAAAGTATCTCGGGCTTTGAAGTCACAGTCCTGCTTTCTAAGACCTGGAGTCACAAATGCTAATCTTTCCTTTCACCACGACCCTGAAGCTGTGTCCCAAAGTATATCAAGAAGGTGCCCGGGTAGCGTACCGGTCTATTCCCTTGCCTACCAACACGGGGATCGCCGGTTCGAATCCCCGTGTTACCTCCGTGTCCCTACAGACACAATTGACCGTGTCTGCGGGTGGGAAGCCGGATGTGGCTATGTGTCCTCTGACACACAAGTAGGGACACGCATTGCTGCGTGCTTGACTGACATCTCGGAGTGGATGGCGACATACCACCTGAAGCTCAATCTGGACAAGACAGAGCTGATGTTCCTCCCGGGGGAAGGTTGCTCGCACCGAGACCTGGCCTTCACCATTGACAACACCGTGGTGACACCAACACGGACTGCGAGGAATCTGGGCGTGATCCTGGACGACCAACTATTGTTTGCTGCAAACGTTGCATTGGTTGCTCGCTCCTGCAGATTTCTCCTCTATAACATCAGGAGGATTCGCCCATTCCTCACCGACGAGACGGCACAGGTGCTCATCTAGGCTCTGGTCATCTCCCGGCTGGACTACGGCAACTCCCTCCTTGCTGGTGCCCCGGCGTCGGCCATCAGACCTCTGCAGTTTGTTCAGAAAGCTGCAGCTCGTCTGGTGTTCAACCGCCCTAAGTTCTCCCACACAACTCCCCTTCTCCTGTCCCTACACTGGCTCCCGGTAGCTGCTCGCATCCAGTTTAAGACTCTGGTCCTACAGGGCAGTAAAAGGAACAGCTCCTTCCTATCTCCAGGCCATGGTCAAGCCCTACACCCCCGCCCGACCACTTCGCTCTGCTGCCTCGGGACGCCTGGTTGCCCCGTCGCTCAGAGGCCCCTGCTGCCGATGGACCCGGTCACGGCTCTTTTCTGTCCTGGCCCCACAGTGGTGGAATGAACTCCCTACTGATGTCAGGACAGCGGAGTTGCTGCCCATCTTTCGGTGCAGGTTCAAAACTCACCTCTTCAAGAACTACTACCCTGTGACTTGTTCTTAGCACTTGTTGTATTCACTAATTTAAAAAAAAACGAAAATCTCTTTCTTGCGCTTTTACTTTAGCACTGGTTTTGCTCTTCGATGCTTGTTTAGATGCACTTATGACCTCTGATGACTAGTAGTTCTCCTGATTTCCTACGCTAAATGCACTTATTGTAAGTCACTTTCGATAAAAGCCTCGGCTAAATGACTGTAATGTAATGTAATGTCCTGGTCACTACACTAGCGCCTCCTCTGGTTGGTCAGGGCATGGTGTTTGGGGGAGGGGGACTGGGGGGAATAATGTGATCCTCCCACGTGTGATGTCCCCCTGGTGAAACTCCTCACTGTCAGGTGAAAAGAAGCGGCTGGCGACTCCACATGTGTCGGAGGAGGCATGTGGTAGTCTGCAGCCCTCCCCGGATCGGCAGAGGAGGTGGAGCAGTGACCAGGACGGCTCAGAAGATTGGGGGAGTTTGCTGGATACAATTGGGGAGAAAAGGGGGGGGGGAAATCCCTCCCCAAAAAAAAAAAACACTTACTGGAGCTCTTGACTAGAAGCAAATGGGGATGAATGTATGGTACTTACTTGGCCCACTGACGACTTGAGTTGAATCCGTGTCTGAGTGACATATGGGCATAATTTGGACATCACGATGAGACAAGATATGGTCTGGGATCTTGGTTATGGTAATATGGTGACGTAACTTAACACGTCGTCATTTCCTGGTCTTAAAGGCTGCATCGCAGTCAGGCGACACAATATTCTGAGCTCGACAGATTGTTTCAGCTGAGTAAAATGAAGAGCAAATGTCTCCATGGTCACCACGTCCACATGTCGTCCCAACAATATTCCCACATTATTAATATTGAAGTATTCAGTCAATAATAGGCCTACGTAGGCGTTAAATGAAGCACAAATGACATTGGGGTCAACGTGCTAGTTTGCCATTGATGCTCAAGTGCTTCTCATTGCTCCTACATAAGCGCTCATTTCATCAAAAGTGAATATGGGATGAAGGATTTGATTTTTCAGTACCCCTCGTAGACCGCTTTACTTCTTTATTGGGATTATTGTTGTTGTCTTTTTCACTCTTGAATAGTTAGTGTGCCCCTCAGTAGTTCTTGATGCTCAGTTTACATGTTAACTTATTATCTAGACACCCAAAGAGCTTCACATTGAAGGGGGTAACTCACCTCAGCCACCACCCATGTGTAACACCCACCTGGGTGATGCACGGCAGCCATTTTGCACCAGAACGCTCACCACACATCAGCTTGAGGTGGAGAGGGAGGAATCGTTGAGCGAATTACATTGGGGGATGATTAGGCAGCCAGATGGAAAGAGCCAGGTTGGGAATTTTGCCAGGACACGAGGAGACCTCCTACTGTTTGCGATAAGTGTCATGGGGTCTTCAGTGACCGCGATGAGTCAGGACCTTAGTTTAACGTCCCATCCAAAGGACGCCATCTCCTACAGCACAGTGTCCTCGTCAATGGGATTTTGTTGTTCTTTTTTTTTATTAGGACCAGAGGGAAGACTGCACCCTACTGGCCTAACAACACCACATCCAGCAGCAGCTCACTAGTCCCCGGGAGGTCTCCCATCCGAGTACTAGCCAAGCCCACACCTGCTTAGCTTCTGTCATGCAGCAGAACCAGGGTACGTGTTGGTATGGCTTAAACCAGTACTATCCTGCAAAGCCAAAAACAACAAATCCTTGCATAATGCAACGGTGAAATATGACTTCTTCCACCATGAGAAAGTCTTGCAGGTGCAAAGGTATGAAAATAGCGTTTGCAAGTATAACTTGTAGCTGCTGTTGAGGAAGAGCTGTACCCTTGGCATTTGACATTTAAAACAATAAAGGGAGTTGCTGTTGTTGACCTTAGTTGGGAGAAAAGCAAAAAAGCAAAAACAAACCCCAAAACAAAGCGGAGCATGTAAAGCTGCTGTATCACCAAAACAATGCCTTTTTGAATGTCAAGTTCAAACAGAAAGCTTCCAGCAGCAGACTGTCGGGCTAGCCGCTAGCCGCTAGCCCAACAGTCTGCTGCTTGTCCTCCCGCACGCCGCTCTGGAAAGGCGGCTGGTTGGTCGGTGCACAGATCAGGAGTTCTCTGACTGACGGGTGCGTCGAATAGGATTTCAAATGTGAATTAATAGACCAGAAGGCGTTTCTTCTCTCCTGATCAGCTCTGTGGGGATTCTGCTTCTTGTCCTGTCTCTGTCTCTTCCTCTTTCTCTCTCTCCCCCTCTCTCTCTCTCTCTCTCTCTCCTGAGGTGAATTTGTGTTTGTTATGTTGGGCCATGCAAGTAGAGTTGATTTAAATTGGAAATTGTTACAATACTTTAGACTACTCCCATGTTTCCCCCCCTGAAACTGTTTCCATTTTATGAGCTGGATTATAAAAAGATGATTATGTTGGAATATCAGCTGTTGGACTGGAATGTAATCTGAATAAATGTACTTTCAAAAATCTCTCTCTCTCTCTCTCTCGCTCTCGCTCTCTCTCTCACGCACTCACTCACATACACACATACACACCTCTCTCACACACATGCATGCACACACTCCCACACACTTAACCACACCACTCTCTCGCTCCCTCTCTCCCCCCTCTCTTTCCTCTCTCTGTCTCCTCTCTCTCTCTCTTAGTCTCTCGCTCTCTCTGGTTGCTCCCCTCCCCCATTATCTGCAGTCCATCACAGCTGACCTGTCATTTCCCTGTTCCCATAGCCTTACATGGAGAGAGAGCGAGAGAGGGTGGTGTGTGTGTGTGCATGCATGTGTGTGTGTATGAGAGAGAGAGAGAGAACGATAGATGCAGACACAAAGCAAAACAGAAAAAGACCCACGGACAGAGACCAAAGCGAGATGTTTAGCCTCCACCATAGTCAGCTGTGGTCGGACTTGGACAGCTACCCAGTACGCCTCGCCGCGTCCCACATCTGAATGATAAACCAATTTTAACGGCTGGCGCTAATCCAAGCGGCGCATGGTTTGAAGCTACTGCAGTGTGCACGTCCAGATTCACACCTGCGGTCAGGGTTGTGTGTCAGATTCACCTGACATGCAAATCTTGGGTCTGAGGCAGAAAACCGGCGTGCCCGGAGGAAAGCCACACAAACACAGAGGGGGCAGGCAAACTCCCCACCGAGGTGGCGGAAGCTGCCACGATGCCCCGCAAAATGAACCGCTGCACATGGGATTGTCTAATAATTCAGTATGATCATGTAAAAATTCACATGATTATCGTGATATTTTCCACACTGCCCAAATAAGCCTGGCCATCTTTCAAAGAACGTTACACAAACTCTGTCAAAATGTCTGCAGGCAGATAAGTACAAGTCGCCGTGTGGACTCGAGCCTGTAACTGAACTCCCGTTATTGAGTCTTTATCAAGGCAGGAAACTACGCGGCTGTATTTCAGCTTGATGTGATTTTGAAATATCCAGCAGTGGGCCTCGACGGAACAGGTCCACGTCCAAACTGCATGTCGATTGTTTAGTAGGACATGGAGAGGTTGGAAGGAAAGTTTGCCCCTTTTACCGACCACGGAGGTGCAAATGGTTGCAGGATCCGACCAATTAAAAGCGGCTGAGAGGAGCTGATGGGAGTTTATCCCGACACGCGTCTTAATGAGAAGCTGTTACAGCGGCTCAGACCACGTCCGTGTTTGACTGGAGCACTTAGAGAACCGGTCTGTGATCTAGCACCGAGGTACCCACCTGGCTTTGATCTAGGCCTGGATGGCTACTGAGTTGTGTGTGTGTGTGTTTGTGGGGGGGGTGGTGCTTGGAGCTGATTTAAGGTATTCCTGTGTCGAAGTCTTCTGTCTGGTGGTAAAATGGTGAAAAGTTATCCTCCCGTGTTATTGCAGCGAGCATAAACGGTTTCTCAGCTCACTCTGAGTTTACAAGTGTGTGTCTGTTTTGTTTGTGTGTGTCTGTGTCTGTAGATATGATGTGTTTGTGCATTAATTAGGTTTGCTGAAGCCAACAAATAGTCACAGATGTTCACTTCAGGTCACTCCACAGGCCTCAACCGCTGTGGTGTGTGTGTGTGTGTGTGTGTGTGTGTGTGTGTGTGTGTGTGTGTGTGTGTGTCTGTGTGTGTGTGTGTCTGTGTCTGTGTGTGTGTGTGTCTGTGTCTGTGTGTGTGTGTGTCTGTGTGTGTGTGAGAGAGCCAACTTCTGCAGGGTTTACAGACTGAAAACAAAAGAGATGAAGCGTTGGCCAGGGGACATACAATAGCCTTTGTCCCCTGCAGTTGTAAAGGATGTGTGTGTGTGTGTGTCTCTCTGTGTGTGTGTACTTGTTTTTCTAACCCAATGGGGCCCAAATGGCCCCTTTAGGATAGAAAAACCAGAAGCCACCTACCTTGTGGATGTGTGTGTGTGTGTGTGTGTGTGTGATAATAATCCTTCCCACATAAAGTCAACACCAAACAAGATGTCTCCCAAATGTGAACCAGACAGTGTCAAACTAAACTTGTGTGCTAAGATGACAGACTTTACTAATTATCCTCTTTACCCCTTGCCTGCCTGTCTGTCTGTCTGTCTGTCTGCCTGCCTGCCTTCCTGCCTGCCTGCCTGCCTGCCTGCCTGCCTGTGTCTGTCTGTTTCCCTGCCTGCCTGCCTGTCTGTATATCTGTCTTCCTGTCTGTATGCCTGTCTGCCCGTCTGCCTGCCTGTCTATCTGCCTGTCTGTCTGCCTGTCTGGCTGTCTGCTTGCGTGCCTGCCTGCCTATCTGTCTGCCTGCCTGTATCTATTCTGCCTGTCTGCCTGTCTGTCTACCTGCCAGCCTGCCTGTCTATCCATCTACCTGCCTGTCTGCCTGCCTGCCTGCCTGTCTGTCTGTCCTGGCTCTCTCGCGTGCTTTCTGTGCGTCAGTCTGGAGATCAACGCAACACTTTCCCAGTTTACGTCTCTGCAAGCCTTGAGGTTGAACACGGAGAACATTTGGCTTTGCAGGCTGTTGGGTTTTTTTGGGGTCTCTCTGGACTCGGTCCCCACTTAATTCATCTCGTTTTCATCTTCCTCCCCCCTGCCTTAGACTCCCTCCTGCCTCCTGCACTCGATTAAAAGTTTAGCGGTGTCAGTGGAGCCGCTGCATTTTCCTCGCTATCCAGAGTGTCGTTACCGTCCCAGTGACACGCCTCTGTGCTTATTGGTATTGTATGGGCCCGTAATGGTCCCGGGTGCTGATGAGGTGTCAGCGAGTTAAAAGGGGTCAGTGCCAGCAGCCGCCATGTTGGATTTATTGCGGCGGCAGAAGAGTTTGGCAGCATGAGAGATTTAAAAGGCGACCCGAGTTTAAGGACTAATTTTGCAGGCATGCCCGCAAAGCGCAGCAAAACAGAGAGGTTCAAAAGGACAACAGCAGTTTTAATCCTATCAGGAGGCCATGGGAACGCTCGCACACGCGCACAGACACACACACACACACTCTTCTAGATAACACACAAAGTATTTTACGGATACATACACAGACTTTAAGAGATAAACACTCTCCCAAACCACAGCTCACACATACACACATACAAACACTGAAACACATCCTCCCACACACACACACACACACACACACACACACACAAACACACATACACACATACATATGCATACACATACACATACACACACACACATACACAAACACTCACAGATACAGGCATTCCGTGACATACAGTGGACGCACACACACATACACACAACTGCACCTGCACATGCACAGGATTAGAGTGCCTCCTCCATGGTAACATTGTAACGGATCAGGATGACCAGCTGACTCTGCTCTGTGTGTGTGTGTGTGTGTGTGTGTGTGTGTGTGTGTGTGTGTGTGTGTGTGTGTGTGTGTGTGTGCGCGGCAGGCAGTGACACACAGTCTGCCGTTATTGAGCTGTGGGCATCTCCACCCTAACTAAAGCAAACACAGTAGCAGCTCCCACCCCTGCTCCTCCGTTCTTCTGTCTGTCAGATTCCTAGGAGGAGCTGCCTGCTGAGGACACACACAGACACACAGAGCACAGGGGCAACTGTCGAGAGTAGAAAAGCAAGAAGGGTTTCATTTGTTTGCATGCTTACATGCTTGTTTGTGTGTATGCTTGGTTTGTGTGTGTGTGTGTGTGTGTGTGTGTGTCTGTGTGTGTGTGTCTGTGTGTGTGTGTGTGTTTATGTTGTTATTTGTATGGGCTGTGGTCTCATGTTTTGGAAAAAAGTCACGCACCCCTCTCGTTCATTTAGCCCCCCTCCAACCCACACACATACACACACACACACACACACACACACACACACACACACACACACACACACACACACACACACACACACACTGACACACACTGTACCAGAGCTCTGGCTTAAAGTCAAGGAGATAATTACAGGAAGGAGCTTCTTGGCTCCAAATGCTCTTTGATTGCACTGGCTCTTCCTGGTGTGGAAATCAAGGGATGTAGTGTTGTGCGCTTGTGTGTGTGCGCACGTGTGTGTGCATATGATGATCAGTCCATGTGCCTCCATGTTAGCAAGGCATTTTGCATACAAATGGAGACGTGTGCGTGTGTGTGTGTGTGTGTGTGTGTGTGTGTGTGTGTGTGTGTGCATTGTGTTATTGACCGGCCGTGTGGGAGCAGGAGCAGCATGGAAACACAGTACACTGCTGGATGCAGCTTCAGTGAGAAGAGTGTGTTGCAGAAAACAGCACAATATCAAATGTAGCCGGTGTATTGTTCAGTACTCTGATCAGCCTGCACTCTCATAACAGGCAAACAGTGATGAAAGCTGTCTAATGTTGATTATTCAGCTAAGGACTCGAGTTATGGAGCCATTAGTATAACATTGTGATCAGTTTCCCCCATGCATGAGCAGTCAATTGTTCTGTAGGGTAGAAATCATTTTCATTTATTCTATAAAAAAAAGTGCATGTCTTGTTTTGGTACAATCAAATGTTGAGGCAAATCTCTCATATCTGCATGTTTTTGCTGACAATAATACCCCAAAAATTGTAATGTATGTTTACAAGCATTGGGTTTTGAGTTGAGCATGTGAACACTGAGAGTTTGACTTGGTGGGATCCTCGACATAATGACACGAGGAAAAACAGTTTTATTTTCTTACCAAAGAAAGTAAAAGTAGACAGGAGTACAAGGAGATGCAGCGTAAAGCAAAGAGAGAGGTGGCAAAGGCAAAGTAAAAGGCGTATGGTGAGTTGTATGACAGATTAGACACTAAGGAAGGAGAAAAGGACTTGTACCGATTGGCTAGACAGAGGGACCAAGCTGCAAAGGATGTGCAGCAAGTTAGGGCGATCAAGGATAGAGATGGAAATGTGCTGACAAGCGAGGAGAGTGTGCTAAGAAGGTGGAAGGAATACTTTGAGGGGCTGATGAATGAAGAAAATGAGAGAGAGAGAAGGTTGGATGATGTAGGGATAGTGAATCAGGAAGTTCAGCGGATTAGCAAGGAGGAAGTGAGGGCAGCTATGAAGAGGATGAAGAGTGGAAAGGCAGTTGGTCCTGATGACATACCTGTGGAGGCATGGAGATGTTTAGGAGAGATGGCAGTGGAGTTTTTAACTAGATTGTTTAACACAATCCTGGAAAGTGAGAAGATGCCTGAGGAGTGGAGAAGAAGCATACTGGTACCGATTTTCAAGAACAAGGGCGATGTGCAGAACTGTAACAACTACAGAGGTATGAAGTTGATCAGCCACTATGAAGATTTGGGAAAGAGTAATAGAAGCTAGGTTAAGAGGAGAGGTGACGATCAGCGAGCAGCAGTATGGTTTCATGCCACGAAAGAGCACCACAGATGCGATGTTTGCTTTGAGAATGTTGATTGAGAAGTATAGAGAAGGCCAGAAAGAGTTGCATTGTGTCTTTGTAGATTTAGAGAAAGCTTATGACAGAGTGCTGAGAGAGGAGGTGTGGTATTGTATGAGAAAGTCAGGAGTTGCAGAGAAGTATGTAGGAGTGGTGCAGGATACGTATGAGGGAAGTGTGACAATGGTGAGGTGTGCGGTTGGAATGACAGATGGGTTCAAGGTGGAGGTGGGATTACATCAAGGATCGGCTCTTAGCCCTTTCTTGTTTGCAATGGTGATGGACAGGTTGACGGACAAGATCAGGCAGGAGTCTCCATGGACGATGATGTTCGCGGATGACATTGTGATCTGTAGCGAGAGTAGGGTGCAGGTTGAGGAGAGTCTGGAGAGGTGGAGGTATGCACTGGAGAGAAGAGCAATGAAAGTCAGTAGGAGCAAGACGGAATACCTATGCGTGAATGAGAGGGAGGACAGTGGAATGGTCAGGATGCAAGGAGTGGAGGTGACAAAGGCATTTGAGTTTAAATACTTGGGGTCAACTGTCCAAAGTAACGGGGAGTGCAGTAGAGAGGTGAAAAAGAGAGTGCAGGCAGGTTGGAGTGGGTGGAGAAGTGTGTCAGGAGTGATTTGCGACAGAAGGGTATCAGCAAGAGTTAAAGGGAAGGTTTACAAGATGGTTGTGAGACCAGCTATGTTATATGGTTTGGAGACAGTGGCACTGACGAAAAGACAGGAGGCGAAGCTGCAGGTGGCAGAGTTGAAGATGCTAAGATTTTCACTGGGAGTAACGAAGAAGGACAGGATTAGGAACGATTATATTAGAGGGACCGCTCAGGTTGGACGGTTTGGAGACAAAGCAAGAGAGGCAAGATTGAGATGGCTTGGACATGTGTGGAGGAGAGATGCTGAGTATATTGGGAGAAGGATGCTGAATATGGAGCTGCCAGGGAAGAGGAGAAGAGGAAGGCCAAAGAGGAGGTTTATGGATGTGGTGAGGGAAGACATGCAGGTGGCTGGTTTGACAGAGGAAGACGCAGAAGACAGGAAGAAACGGAAACGGATGATCCGCTGTGGCGACCCCTAACGGGAGCAGCCGAAAGTAGTAGTAGATTTTCTTACCAAAAAAACCCTCAAAAATATATCTAACAACACTGTGAGAGAGTATGTGTATGCCCAAGAGAGTTGGTTGAGACGGTTAAAAGTCTTTAAGAAGCCAGAGAGAACACATCCACATGTGTTGGGATTGTTATGAAGGGAAGGAAGGAAGGAAGGAAGGAAGGAGGGAAGGGGCAAAACCCCCAAAATAAAGTGACAGGCATAGTAGATGTGAATTCATGATCACACTGGGTTGAATATGTACATTTATTTGTGTTCTGCTTGTGTGTGTGTGTGTGTGTGTGTGTGTGTGTGTGTGTGTGTGTGTGTGTGTGTGTGTGTGTGTGTCTGTGTCTACATCACAGATCCCTTGCTGGTGTCTTGTAGTTTTATCAAGCCTTTGTGTTTGTCCCTGTGTGTGTGTGTGTATTTGTGTGTGCAGTTTTGTGTGTGGTTGTGTATTTATTAATCGGAGGGTCACAAGCCAAGCAGGTATTTGAATTTCACATGTGCTCTCCTTGTGTGTGTGTGTGTGTGTTTGTGTGTGTGTCTCCTCCCCCCCTGACTGTCTCTCTGCATGACAAGATCACTGCCTGAAAATCAGACCCACTTGCAGTCTTATTCTGCAGGACTCAGGCTCTGTGCATGTGTGTGTGTGCATCCAAAGACTGGGTACTTAGTAGTGTAGCTGGTGGCTGACCAGCCCTCTAATTAGCTACCCATCCAGACACACACACACACACCCACACACTCCAGGTCTTTGCATCTCTTCAGCGTCATGCTGATTCAAATGTAAACATGGCGGATGAATGTGGCTTGTGTGTGTGTTTGAAACCTGACGTTGAACAGTGTGCAACAACACGGCCTCTCTCACCTTTTAGCCCCAGCAACGTGACTCTTGGGCGGTCAGTCGTTTGCCGAAGTATCTGGTATTAAGTCGGTGTTGATGGACGCATACGGGGGCGAGAGCGTCAGTGGTCTAAATTGAGTCCGCCTGTGTGACTCAGACACATTCATCCACTGTAGGAAATGACACCAGACCTCTCAATGAGCTCGTCTGAAGGATGGATCCGCAGCATTATCAGCAGCAGCACTCCAGGATTAATACGGAATCAGAGGCGCCTCCTCTCCTCTCTTCTCCTCTCCCCTCCTCCTCTTCTCCTCTCCCCTCCCCTCCTCCTCTTTCCTCTCCCCCCCTCCTCTCTCCTCTTGTCTGGCGAGGCCTGTCATCTGATGTAAATGATCAAAGGGGGCCATTTTTCAAGGCTCCAGAAGAAAAAAAATCACGTGTTTCTGACGCTAGTGCGCTCCTAGTGGTCAAAGAAGGAAGTGTTTTTTGTTCTGGAGACAAAACGGCATTAGACAAAGATCGCCAACCGATTTCCTCGTTCAACACAATGAGAGCACTCAGTAAGCACTACCTAAACTCAACACAAGACTTAAAACCAGCACCTAGCCTTAAAGGTCAATTACGTTTTGTTTGTTTTTTGTAACCTGGGTCTTACTTATGTAGTTTTTGCCATCATGCGTATCAGTTATGATATGTTACTCACTGGTTTGGAAATTTTGGACATGGGACATTACATTACATTACAGTCATTTAGCCGACGCTTTTATCCAAAGCGACTTACAATAAGTGCATTTAACGTAGGAAATCAGGAAAACTACTAGTCATCAGAGGTCATAAGTGCATCTAAACAAGCATCGAAGAGCAAAACCAGTGCTAAAGTAAAAGCGCAAGAAAGAGATTTTTTTCTTTTTTAATTGAGTGAATACAATAAGTGCTAAGAACAAGTAACAGGGTAGTTGAAAACTCACCTCTTCAAGAAGAGGTGAGTTTTCAACCTGTCCCGAAAGATGGGCAGCGACTCCGCTGTCCTGACATCGGTGGGGAGTTCGTTCCACCACTGTGGGGCCAGGACAGAAAAGAGCCGTGACCGGGTCGATCGGCAGCAGGGGCCTCTGAGCGACGGGGCAACCAGGCGTCCCGAGGCAGCAGAGTGAAGTGGTCGGGCGGGGGTGTAGGGCTTGACCATGGCCTGGAGATAGGAAGGAGCTGTTCCTTTCACTGCCCTGTAGGCTAGCACCAGAGTCTTAAACTGGATGCAAGCAGCTACTGGGAGCCAGTGTAGGGGCATGAGAAGGGGAGTTGTGTGGGAGAACTTAGGGCGGTTGAAAACCAGACGAGCTGCAGCTTTCTGAACAAGCTCCAGAGGTCTGATGGCCGACGCCGGAGCGCCAGCAAGGAGGGAGTTGCTGTAGTCCAGCCGGGAGATGACCAGAGCCTGGATGAGCACCTGTGCCGTCTCGTCGGTGAGGAATGGGCGAATCCTCCCGATGTTATAGAGACCACCGCTGGGCTTAGCTTTACAACTGTGTCTTGTGGAGCAATTGAACCTAAGCCCTAAACCTGTCCCTCAAACAGCGACAACAACAGCAAAACCCTATACCTCAGCTAAACTCTGTACGATTGTCCATGACCTATGACCTCTCTGTTGCGTAGGCTGGGTAGTTTATCGATGGTTACTATTACCTATGGTAAGTATAGGCTGCTCTCTTCTGCAAGTTGATCCAGGAAGTAACTCAGCACTGTGATGGACCATTATTGATAATATTGGACATTTTGCATCGTCGCTTTTAATTCACATGTTGGTTTTCACTTTCAAGGGTTAATTGGGTGTCATGGGTTCATTGGATTAAGGTGGATGATGATGAAAACCTGATGAAACCTGTCCCATAAGACACCATTGTAAAGTTGAGTCCATTGGTGGTCCATTGGGGCGGCATGGTGGCCTAGTGGCTAGCACTGTCGCCTCACAGCAAGAAGGTCCTGGGTTCGAACCCCATGCCGTCCCAGGTCCTTTCTGTGTGGACTTTGCATGTTCTGTCCGTGTTTGTGTGGGTTTCCTCCTGGTGCTCCGGTTTCCTCCCACCATCAAAAAGACATGCATGTTAGGGTTAATACTCCTGCCTGTGCCCCTGAGCAAGACAATGGAAAGAAGATCTGGAGATGGTCCCCGGATGCTGCAGCTGCCCACTGCTGCTATACAATAGGATGGGTTGAATGCAGAAGACACATTCATTGTAACCAAACAACTACAATGACAAAATAAAGTGGCTTTCTTCCTTTCCTTCTTTCTGAAATGACAACAGTAAGTAAAAGACTATCATAACCGATATGCGTGATTGCAAAAACTATGAAAATGAGACTGCTGCTGTAAAAACGAGAATTACACTATCACTTCACCTTAGACTTAACCACTAATTAAACTTAATTACTGTAACCATGGTTGCCATCACCACTAGTCTACATCTGCCATGGCAGTTTTTGAGAGGAAAAGACCGCCCGCTTCTCGGCCAAGCCAACGAGCATTGTGGGTCTTTGTTTTGCAGAGGTCATAATCGGCCATTTTTCGCTGTTCCACATAATATTTGGATGTTGCGGAGGTTGATGAGGTAGAGCCTGTTGATTCGTCTCTCCTCCACCCTTCTGCATCTTAGCTTTTCTAGTCTCCTCCGCTAACCCGTCCTCTCTCCGGCTCTTCTCCTCCTTTCCTTCCCCTTTCCCCTTAAATCATCTCATCGCGGCTCTTGTCTTCACAACCTGTCCTCTCACCTCTCTTCCTCCTCCTCCTCCTCCTCCTCCTTCTCCTCCTCTTCTCTCTTCAGAATTACAGGGAAAAAGGTTAGAGCCTCATTTTACATCAGCGCCTTAAACTGTAGTGTACTGTAATTACCCTGACCCCTCTGGTGGCTCGGCCTTTTATAATATGTGTGTGTGTGTGTGTGTGTGTGTGTGTGTGTGTGTGTGTGTGTGTGTGTGTGTGTGCGCGTGCGTGCGTGCGTGCGTGCGTGCGTGCGTGCGTGCGTGCGTGCGTGCGTGCGTGCGTGCGTGCGCACACACACCTTTTAAAATCAGCAATGTACATGTGCACAGACGATGGGGGGTTCTACCTTAAGTTTTATCTGTTTCCCTCTCAAACTGCTTTCGCTTGCACTTGCACACACAGGCACTCACAATGCACAAACATTCAATCACAATACACACACAGGCACTCAACATACACTCCCAGGCACTCACATACACCCACAGGTACACACATACACACTCGGGTACTCACAATACACACACAGGCTCTCACAATACACACACAAGCACTTACATAACACACACAGGCACTCACAATACACACACAGGCACTCACATACACACTGCTAGGCACTCACAATACACAGGCACTCACATACACACTACTAGGCACTCACAATACACAGGCACTCACAATACACACAAAAGCACTCACATACAAACACATGCATAACACATACATGTACTCACATACACAAGGAAGCTTGGACACACATGCACTCATCCATGCACAACCACTCAATACACATGCATATACTCACTCACACACACAGGCACTCACTACACAGTCACGCACACATACAAACACACACATTACACATGCATGTACTCACATGCACACAGAAGCACTCACTGACACACACACACGCATGCATGCCCAAGCACTGACACACACAGGCACTATTCCGATGTCATTTTGTTGGAGGCGACGCTGCTGCAACTCCAGCGCCGCACCTCTCCAAGGCTAACTTGTTAAGAGTGGCCCAGGCTGACCCGGGCTCGCAGGTGTGTGGATGTGCACACGTGTGTGTTTGGTCACCGACGGGGTCGGCTGCTTTCCTGCCACTCGTCGTGTGTCCAGGTCTGCGTTGGTTGATGTGCATTTGTTGGTGTTTGTCCCTACGGCGGGCGTTTCACCCGGGCCGAGCATGACGCAGCATGCGCCAGCGGCTCCTCTGCAGCCGCAGCCGGAAAGACTTGTTTCCTTTAATCCCTCCAGTCAAGGAGTGGCGTGGTGCTGCTGGCGGGGGACACCAACTCCAACCGGGGGAAGAAAAGAAGCATTCTTGTGTTTTTGCAGTGGTTTAGCTCGGTCCCGGCGACAAGGGAATTTGTCAGGGCGGGCATGTGTGTGTGTGTGTGTGTGTGTGTGTGTGTGTGTGTGTGTGTGTGTGTGTGTGTGTGTGTGTGCGCGCGTGTGCGTGTGTGTGTGCACGTCACCAGAGACAAAAAGCAATCTTCTACCCTTCTTTTGAGTCTGATAATAAGTGAATCATAACAGTTTTCCTAGCAAACAAAAAAAAAAAAAAAAAACAGGTCTCTGAAGTATTATGGTAAATGGCTGAGTGTGGAGGAGGGTGGAATGACAATACAGCAACACACACACACACATGCACACATACACACACATACAGGCGTGCCCACAAACCCAGCCTCGACTGAAAGGAAATCTGCCCTTCCACTCATCCTTTGTGACCAGCTGCTTTTATTGTCATTACATGTGGGGCTCTGCTTTTGTTTTACAGGCCATTAGCTGTGTGTGTTTTTGTTCTGTTGTTGTTTTCTCCCAAGGCTCGGTCCACTTTAGAGGACGTATAAGAGGGGGAAAAAAGGAGACGGAAAACAAAGATTATCGCAAAACTTCAGGTCCATGTCACGTGCTGGTGATGCACAGAGTGATTGCCACTACAACAATCAAAATTCAATCAAAACCTGTTGTGGTGTTTTATACGTGGTCCCCAAAACGGCTCTGGATCCTGTGTAAGCTCCATGTTGCAGGTGGGGTGTGGTCTGTTGGTCGCTGTATTCTCATGGTGGTATACCAGGAGGGAATTCAGACATTGTCATATTGTGATGCACAATTTTGTCGATGATAACGAGAATCTGTTACCTGAAATGAGGTCTGAAATATTTGAAGGATGGGGGCGTCCAAGTGGCGTGGTGGTCTATTCTGTTGCCTACCAACACGGGGTCTCTGGTTCAAATCCCCGTGTTACCTCCGGCTTGGTTGGGCGTCCCTACAGACACAATCGGCCGTGTCTGCGGGTGGGAAGCCAGATGTGGGTATGTATCCCGGTCGCTGCACTAGCACCTCCTCTGGTTGGTCGGGGCACCTGTTCGGGGGAGAGGGGGAACTGAGGGGAATAGCGTGATCCTCCCATACACTACATCCCCCTGGTGAAACTCCTCACCGTCAGGTGAAAAGAAGCGGCTGGTGACTCCACGTGTATCAGAGGAGGCATGTGGTAGTCGGCAGCCCTCCCCGGAACGGCAGAGGGGGTGGAGCAGTGACCGGGACGGCTCGGAAGAGTGGGGTAATTGGCCAGATACAAAAAGGGGGAGGGGGGTAAATAAAAATATTTGAAGGGTTATCATTAAGTACCCAGTTTTGGTTTAATATCATAATTTACACTACCAAACGGTTCAACGTGACGAACCTGAGCTGGATTCTGGTTTATTTGCATTTGTAAGCAGATATCGTGATATACATTGATATCATGATATACATCGATATCATGATATATATTCGTATCATGATATACATTGATATCGTGATATACCTTGGTATCATGATACACATTGATATCGTGATATACATTGATATCCTGCCACATCTCTGATTGTCGTGATAATTATATTTTCCGCATTGCCCAACATGACGGCGTGTCTCATCTAGGCAGCGAGAAGCGCGTGTTGACGATTCACCTCTGTGCAGGGACGTCCGTGTATGATTCCCCATTCAGAAGGAAGAGGCCCTTAAACGCTGACATGATGGTCTGCACACATGGTGGCATGACGAATGTCTGGACTCTTTCTTTCAGTCCCTCCAAAGGATTTGGACTTGCTCCATGTAAACGACATTTTAATGCACCGAGTCCCAGGCTGCAGTGAGCTCCCTAATGGAAAAATGGTATACTTAAACTACATTTGTCAATGTATACTTAAGTAAAAAAAACAAAACATTGGAGAACAGAAAATATACTTATAAGTGTACTACGATGTTATTCAGTGAGACTAAATTGGCCTACTTTTTAGTTTGTAGCAGTATACTTGTAAGTTTACTTAAGGTTCACTAAAAGTGTACCTATATACTGTTGGGACCGAAATGTACTCTACACAAATACTCTAAATTAGTACTCAAAAACGTATTGAACAAGCATAAAGATGTAAGTAAAGTTCAAGTGTACAATTTTGCAAGTACAGGAAAAGTAATTAAAGTACACTCGGTTCTTTAAGTGAGGATATACATACTTAACTCGATATACTAGGGGCCGTTTTTGCCTAATAAATTGTTTCCAGAACACCCTTCTCTAAGGCTGGGTGTCCATTTAGCATCTTTTTTTAGCAGAAAAATGCTGGCAGGTCGCTGTGAGGGAGCATCCTGAAAAGAAAGAGAGAGAAAAGGGAAAAAAACAAACAAAAACACTGCATATGGATTTTGTATCTCTGGTACAGCGTCATTCTTCTACAACAGAAACCACACCTCATACCACCATATCGTTTCTGTCTGTTACGGTGATCAACGCCAACCAGTTTTAATACCCCCCCTCATCTACCCCTTCTGGCATGTGATTAGTGAAGTGACACGTGACGAGCGCAGCACCTATCTGAGAAGTTCAGCCGCTTTGAGCACAAAGCGCCCAGAGCTGCAGCATGAAAAAGACGGAGTGCTCGGAAGAAAGACACCGTGTCACTTTTTCCAGAGGCGGCAGCGTGCACTTGCTTTTAATTGAAAACAGTTTGGAAAAAGGATGCTGGGGTTCAGAAAAGGTGACTTGTGGAAAGCCAGTCTCCATGTGTTTTTACACTTGAGAGCCTGAACCTTGTCATGCTGCAGTAAAGGGGTGCTTGTCAAACATGGTACCATTACATGTTTTTTTAGTAACACATGGCCAGTGTGGTATCTTATTTGTCAGTGATGGCTGACGCTGGGAGTGATCCAGTTCTTGGTTTCATTCCCATTTCCTAAAATATCGTCTCTAGATAGTGAAGTGTTTACGTTTCTTTACCAACTTACTACTTTATACGGTATCTCCTGGCTCCCAGGGCCTGGAGATAATGTAGGTGAGTTTCCATTGTACTGAAGGGCTAACACAATTGGATGCCTCTTTGGACTCTTTACGGAAAGATACTAACCATTTTGTAATTTCAGACTTACTTAGCAACTTGGACATGAACATGTTTTGAATTAGGTATGCAGATGATAATATTGCTTCTCGTTTGGTAATTAAGCTTTTGTTTTCCACTTTTTTCCTCTGTGTTTGTGTCATGTCAAACATCCCACAAAGACCAATTCCTCATATATACAAACCTGCTAAACACTCAATATACTCTACCGTGGACACCTTTAGGTCAGTGGTTCTCAATCCGGTTCACAGGTAACCAAAGTACATGCGGTTTTCTATTATGTCAGGTATGTAATTGTATACACCTGTTGTTGCAGGTCTAAAGCCTCCCTGATTGGAGACTGGAATAACCGATGCATAGGTGAATGTATTTAATTACCTGGCAGAATAGAAAACCAGCAATATTTTTCAAATCAGGATCAGTTTGAAAACCGCAGCTTAAGGTGATTTAGAGTTGACGGTCATATACTTGGACCAGGAGAGGTAAATGATCACTTGAGACCCATACAAACACGGAAGCTGCATTCATATTCCAGACAGAAGGGCTGGGACTGAACCTTGGGCCTTTGTGCCATTAGGCAACTGTACTTGCCACTAATCCACCTCGCACAACGTTTTTGATGCATGTCTGCCTTTACAAGGTTGTGTTGCTTTTTAAATACAGTCTGATTATGTTTTCATCTGTGTCCAGGTGTGCTGTCACCGATTATGATTTCATCTGTGGCTGGGTGTGCCGTCACCGATTATGTTTTCATCTGTGGCTAGGTGTGTCGTCACGGATTATGTTTTCATTTGTGGCTAGGTGTGTCGTCATGGATTATGTTTTCATCTGTGGCTGGGTGTGTCGTCACGGATTATGTTTTCATTTGTGGCTAAGTGTGTCGTCACGGATTATGTTTTCATTTGTGGCTAGGTGTGTCGTCATGGATTATGTTTTCATCTGTGGCTAGGTGTGCCATCACCGATTATGTTTTCATCTGTGGCAAGGTGTGCCATCACTAATTGTGTTTTCATCAGTGGCTAGGTGTGCCATCACTGATTATGTTTTCATCTGTGGCTAGATGTGCCATCACTGATTATGTTTTCATCTGTGGCTAGGTGTGCCATCACTGATTATGTTTTCATCTGTGGCTAGGTGTGCCATCACTGATTACACTGGTCAACACAATTCTTCTTGCATGGGGTTTTTCAACGGATTCTAGGTAACTTTTGGGTGCTGAATCCAAATCTGGCATTAGTTTTTGCTTATCACATCCGGTTTTTGAACTATGAAAAATCCTTATTTTTGAGAAAACAGCAATTTTACACTCGAAGTTAAAAAAAAACACTGTTGCATTACAAGATCGATAGATGCAAAAATTATTACAATGAATAAATAAACACTCGACTAGCATGAAATTACTTAGGAAATGAATAGGGGTAATTTTTATCCCCACCAAGATTGCCAGACTAGATGGTCAACTTTTGTAAAATCCTGAATAAGGAGCATACAGATAGCACAAAAATTTGATGTGATAGAAGAAATCTGAGCTCAGATTTGGATTCAGCAGCCCAAAATTAGCCAAAAACAGTTTCCAAAGTCCATGCAAGAAAAAAAAAAAAATTTTGTAGACCAGTGTTATGTTTTCATCTGTGGCTAGATGTGCCATCACTGATTATATTTTCATCTGTGGCTAGGTGTGCCATCACTGATTATGTTTTCATCTGTGGCTAGGTGTACCGTCATGTATTATGTTTTCATCTGTGGCTAGACGTGCCGTCACTGATTATGTTTTCATCTGTGGCTAGGTGTGCCATCATGGATTATGTTTCATCTGTGGCTAGGTGTGCTGTCACGGATTATGTTTTCATCTGTGGCTAGGTGTGCCATCACGGATTATGTTTTCATCTGTGGCTAGGTGTGCCGTCACAGATTATATTTTCATCTGTGGCTAGGTGTGCTGTCACGGATTATGTTTTCATCCATGGCTAGGTGTGCCGTCATGGATTATGTTTTCATCTGTGGCTAGACGTGCCATCACTGATTATGTTTTCATCTGTGGCTAGTTGTGCCGTCATGGATTATGTTTCATCTGTGGCTAGGTGTGCCGTCACGGATTATGTTTTCATCTGTGGCTAGGTGTGCCGTCACTGATTATGTTTTCATCTGTGGCTAGATGTGCCATCACTGATTATGTTTTCATCTTTGGCTAGGTGTGCCATCACTGATTATGTTTTCATCTGTGGCTAGATGTGCCATCACTGATTATGTTTTCATCTGTGGCGAGGTCTGCCATCATGGATTATGTTTCATCTGTGGCTAGGTGTGCCGTCACGGATTATGTTTTCATCTGTGGCTAGGTTTGCCGTCACGGATTATGTTTTCATCTGTGTCCAGATGTGCTATCACCGATTATATTTTCATCTGTTTCCAGATGTGCTATCACCGATTATATTTTCATCTGTTATGATGCTCTGACACCAGATCTTGTTAAGTAGGCTAGTCTGTCACTGTCTTGGCCTTGCTATTATGACCCCTCTTCTTTAGCACGACGATCTGTTTTCCTAGTTATCATTTCACTTAGCCATCAACTGCAGAGCATTTTGCTGTTGCTGGTCATTTTAAAGCTTCGTGTTTTCACTTCTTTCATTCTCTCCTGACATGATGTTATGTTAGGTCTAGTTGTGATGGGCAGGCCAGGGCCCCTTTGACCATCTTGCATTGAGGCCCGGCGCTGACTCGTTACACTGCTGGGTGGGTAACAAGTACTCCTACCTCAACAGCTTCTGTTGAGATGCACTTTAGCCAGACATTTACAGCCCCGCCGCTCCTGTTTGCTGTGTATCAAAGTTCAGCTCCTTCTGCTGTGACCGCTTTGACAGACAGCATGTTCTGCCTCATCATTTCCAGCGGACACACCCCTGGATTTGGTCTCCCAGAGCAAAGCACGCAGAGGCCTCGGTCCCTGATTTAATATCAGATTACCATGTCCACATCCTGTCTTAAGGGGAAACCCCGGCATTTTTCCAACCCAAGCCCTACTTTCCTATCGTTAGGAGTCAAACCGAGCGATGGGCAGCATTCTTTTAAATTGATTTAGCGCTGGGCAAGCTTGCTTCAACCGACTGCTGCGCACCAAACTGCAATGTAATCCTTCCCCAAGCAACGTCCAGCAAAAGAGCTCTTACTTGGCTTCAAAAGGCTCAGAATGTTATGAAAGGAGTCTAAAGAGCTTTAGCCAAGATAATGAATCATATGTTTATACAGATATCGGTCCATTCCTAACCCGGGGTAGAAGTCTGTGATCCTGCGAGGAGCAAGTTGATACAGGAAGACAGCAGTGGAACAGTGGAAGTGTTTCATTAGAAAATGCAAAAAAAAAATGTCCATGTCTTGACATTCTGGATTTTAGCTGGAATGAGAGCACTTTTTAGTACGTTTTTTTTGGCACAGTTTTACCTTCTGCTGTACAGGATAAGATACACACAAGTCTATAAATTTGTCTAATCTGTTCATGTTAGTAGGATATTTCATGGTTGCCAAGCCTGTTTCCCCAATGACCTACAGCTAGGGAGGATGCAGTATATGCACAAGTGGTAATATTGGTAGTCATGGTAGTAGCTTTTGGATTGGGCCAGAGACAACCTCCTTTAGTGTTTAGTCTAAAAGATCCTTGTTGTTCTTTTTGGATTTCACAGCACATCTCGTCAGCTCGCCTCTGCGACCCTGAATCGGGCTCAGCGGGTATAGATAATGGATGGATGGTAGGACGGATGGAGGGGTGGATTGATATCATTAGTACACACGCAGTCCCTGAAGGACAGACATTTTTATCTCTCCGTTAAGATTTAGGCTACAGCCAAAATTAGTGCCAGGTGCAGTCTCGTCTGTGACGGCCTTGAGACTGTCAGAGTTTTGGCATCCAGTCTCGGTAAGGGTCAACACAAGACAACAAGGACAAACACAAAACATCAGGTGATCCGTTTTAATTGGTGCGCAGAGCCTAGCCGAGTACACACACACACACACACACACACACAAACACACAGAACACACCACATTTTGAGAAGGGACTCAAGGTCAGATGATCAGTTTGTCCAGTCTGCTGTCTTTTTCCTGTGCTGTGTTCGCCACGACACCAACGCCATCGAGAGGCAAACTCAGGTCAGTAGGTGTACGACACTGAGGAAAGTCATTTCCCACCACTTATCTGTTCTGCACTGAGCACTACATACATACTAATAGGAAGTAAAACTTTTACTCTTGTGGATTATTGATGCAGCTTATTTTTTTCCCCAAATACATTTATTGAAGAAGAATAATTACATATTTTCAATCACACATATATAATTTACATTTTTTGTGTTTGCAAGAAACAAAAACAAAAGAACACTCTCCCTAAGAACAGACTATGGGAGGAAAAAAACCCATTAAAGTGAAGTAAAATAAAATAAGAATAGACAAACATACACACACACACACACACACACACACACATACCTCTGGGTTCAACGAGGAAACTAGAGATATTTTTGATTTAAAAAAGAATATGAAGTTCCATTATTGACTTTAACCTCCATGGCGGGTTGGGTCCACATCGTGTCTCCCACAGGCAGCCTCTGTGGCTTCTCCTCCCTTCCAAAACATATCTGAGGCCTTGCAGCTATTCTCTCCACACGCTGCACTTCCATTTGACCCTGCCTTTTGTGCCTGTATCTGTGTGTGTGTGTGTGTATGTGTTTGTGTGTGTGTGGGAGAGAGAGAGCGAGAGAGAGAGAGTTAGAGAGCGCTTGTGTGTCACCCAAGAGCGTCCTCATGTAAACTCAGTGATGTCATCATCGCAGAAACTGGAAAACATCAATCTTTGCATTTGTGTGT
This sequence comes from Lampris incognitus, assembly GCF_029633865.1. Lineage (NCBI taxonomy): Eukaryota > Metazoa > Chordata > Actinopteri > Lampriformes > Lampridae > Lampris > Lampris incognitus. The sequence continues at coordinate 22,332,338 of NC_079213.1, read as the reverse complement.
GTGTGTGTGTGTGTGTGTGTGTGTGTGTGTGTGCGCACATAACTTTTCCTCCATCTGGTTTGCCAGGGGTCTGGGTGTAACGGGAGAGTCGGTCCCCCCTCCTTTTGGACAGGGTTCTAGGGTTCTGTTTGTGTTTAGGTTTCTGGCCTCTGGAAGAGCCGCTCATGAATGTAATTTCAAAAAGAGAGAGAGTGGGGCGTGGGGGAAGAAACATAGTGAGAGAGGTTTTGTGAGGGAGGGTGTGAATGTGATAGCAAAAGTAAAGAAGAAGGAAAAACAATTGTAAGAGAAGAGAGTAAACGGGTAGATCCTCTCATTTGTCTCACCAGCTCAGTTCCCGTTCAAAACCTGCCTGTTCGGAATGGGCCGGTTGTTTGGCCTCCGGTATTGCTGCTTGCAGCTCTGTCGAGAAACGCTCATCCAAACAATTTGACTCGACACACTACAGGTGTAATCCCCCCTCCGACCACAATGGTATTGTGGCACTGTTTGTGTTGCCGCTCGTTGACTCCATGGGAAGGGAAGAAGCAGAAGCAGATTCGAAGTTTTATGACTAATGGTGCGTTCCATTTGAATTGGAAAGTAGGAATTTCCAAGTTACCAGTCGGAAATTGCAACTGGAACGCCCCCTAAAGTCCGATTTCTGACTCAGAAATTCTGAAGAACCTCACAGATCCTGACCTCAAAATCCAAGATGGCTGCTCTGTGCATTAATACTATAAAAGCTGTAGTAATATACTGTTTATTAGTACTTCTGTCTTATTTGTGTCTCATTAAATCAGTCGTACACACTGTACTGTTCAACTTCTATCTGTGGACATGTTGCTACAGTGCTTGTATGTGCAAAATACTGCATAATGCGTTGTTATCAACTGGTATGGCTAACAATGGTTAACCTGGCTAGAACTTGGTTTTCCGACTTGTTGTACCGGAACATGGTCATCTCGTGTGTGACGTCATACTGGAACGCAGCATAACTGCTGAAAACTTAACTGCTTGCAGCTTTCTCGAGAACTGTTCATTCGAACAGCTTCAAAATCAACACTGCACTTCGTTGGGTCTTCAGCAATGCACCTGCCAAATGTGAAGTCGATCGGATGAACGGTTGTCGAGGAAATCGAAGGACAGGCAGACATACAGACAGACAGAGATACCTTCTATTTTAGTTATATATATATATATATATATATATATATATATATATATATATATATATATATATACATACACTACCGTTCAAAAGTTTGGGATCACCCAAACAATTTCGTGTTTTCCATGAAAAGTCACACTTATTCACCACCATATGTTGTGAAATGAATAGAAAATAGAGTCAAGACATTGACAAGGTTAGAAATAATGATTTGTATTTGAAATAAGATTTTTTTTACATCAAACTTTGCTTTCGTCAAAGAATCCTCCATTTGCAGCAATTACAGCATTGCAGACCTTTGGCATTCTAGCTGTTAATTTGTTGAGGTAATCTGGAGAAATTGCACCCCACGCTTCCAGAAGCAGCTCCCACAAGTTGGATTGGTTGGATGGGCACTTCTTTGAGCAGATTGAGTTTCTGGAGCATCACATTTGTGGGGTCAATTAAACGCTCAAAATGGCCAGAAAAAGAGAACTTTCATCTGAAACTCGACAGTCTATTCTTGTTCTTAGAAATGAAGGCTATTCCATGCGAGAAATTGCTAAGAAATTGAAGATTTCCTACACCGGTGTGTACTACTCCCTTCAGAGGACAGCACAAACAGGCTCTAACAGGTACTATTTAATGAAGATGCCAGTTGGGGACCTGTGAGGCGTCTGTTTCTCAAACTAGAGACTCTAATGTACTTATCTTCTTGCTCAGTTGTGCAACGCGGCCTCCCACTTCTTTTTCTACTCTGGTTAGAGCCTGTTTGTGCTGTCCTCTGAAGGGAGTAGTACACACCGGTGTAGGAAATCTTCAATTTCTTAGCAATTTCTCGCATGGAATAGCCTTCATTTCTAAGAACAAGAATAGACTGTCGAGTTTCAGATGAAAGTTCTCTTTTTCTGGCCATTTTGAGCGTTTAATTGACCCCACAAATGTGATGCTCCAGAAACTCAATCTGCTCAAAGAAGTGCCCATCCAACCAATCCAACTTGTGGGAGCTGCTTCTGGAAGCGTGGGGTGCAATTTCTCCAGATTACCTCAACAAATTAACAGCTAGAATGCCAAAGGTCTGCAATGCTGTAATTGCTGCAAATGGAGGATTCTTTGACGAAAGCAAAGTTTGATGTAAAAAAAATCTTATTTCAAATACAAATCATTATTTCTAACCTTGTCAATGTCTTGACTCTATTTTCTATTCATTTCACAACATATGGTGGTGAATAAGTGTGACTTTTCATAGAAAACACAAAATTGTTTGGGTGATCCCAAACTTTTGAACGGTAGTGTGTGTATATATATATATATATATATATATATATATATATATATATTAATGAGGACTTAAAGGCAGAGTTGAACAACTAAATAGGCAGAAAGATAAAAGTAGATCACCAAAGAAAGAGAGGGGGAAAAAAGGAATCTGAGGTTTGTTATAAGTGAGACTGGTGTACTGTGGCTTTAAGGCCCCATGAAACAGCATTTGGAGCAACTGAGAGCACTGCAAATGTCCACGTTTTGACATGTATGTGATTGAAACAGGAAGGTTGGGTGGGATCTTATGAGGGGATTTAGTTTGATTCGATCAACAGCCAATCATCGCCTGGCATTTTGAGAAGAATGTGGACATTGATGTACTATTGGCTGGTTTCAGTTTGGTGGTAGACGATCCGTCACTTCTCAATTTCACTCCCGTCCATTCACTGGGCATTTTTCTTAGTGTACACCTGCAGGAGTGAAAATACATTTTTTCATTTCATGGGCCCTTTAACCACTTAGCACGTGCTTTCCAGAAGCCTTTTACAACCAGCTCAGAAGATGTGCAGTCATTTTGAAAGAAACATTGAAGACTGGTAGAGTCACAGGACCAGTCCCTCCTCTTTCCTAGTCTAGATGCAGAGCTGGCAG
>NC_079213.1:22306795-22319295 GCF_029633865.1 Lampris incognitus | reverse complement strand
TGCACACACACGTGCACAAGGACGCATGTGCACGCTGTGGTGCACACACTCATGTGCACAAGGACACGGAGGCTTGACAGTTTCTGCAAGGAAAGCTACGGATGGTCTCAGGACAGATTACCGTAAAATTCCTAATACGTTCTCATATTTTTGTAATGATTTCCGACAGACGTCTGAATTCCGGACACTTCCGTATCTGAAATCCGTTTTCATGAGCCCCTTCCACGATTCGCTACATGTTTTCCATGCCACTTAAATCATTCGGCCCTACGTGTGACATCACGTGTCCGCTGTACCTTGTTGACCTCCCTTTCGACCACCCACCAAGGAAGTAGTCAACCCAGCATCTGTCCTGTTACACCTGCAATTTATCATCAACGCGATAATCCATGTGTGGCATCTTGAGGTAGAAAGGAAGAACGCGGCGTCCGGGTGGCGCGGCGGTGTATTCCGTTGCCTACCATCACGAGGATCGGCGGTTCGAATCCCCATATTACCTCGGGCTTGATCAGGCGTCCCTACAGACACAAAGGTGTCCTGGTTCGCTGCACTAGCGCCTCCTCTGGTTGGTCGGGGCGCCTGTTCGGAGGGGGGGGGGCTGGGGGGAATAGCGTGATCCTCCCACGCGCTACGTCCCCCTGGCGAAACTCCTCACTGTCAGGTGAAAAGAAGCAGCTGGTGACTCCACATATATCGGAGGAGGCATGTGGTAGTCTGCAGCCCCCCCGGATCGACAGAGCAGGTGGAGCAGCGACCGGGACGGCTCGGACGAGTGGGGTAATTGGCCGGATACAACTGGGGAGAAAAGGGGAGGGGGAGAATGCACAAGAAGACTACAGGTGGGACAATTCAACGATATGAATTGATGCACGTTGAAGGTGCAGCGACACCGACTCAGACCGTTTATATCAGGCAGAAGTTGGAAGTAAATTAAAAAAAAATCAATGGGGGCTTCAGTGTATCAGTAAAGCCCTGCTCCTGTCGCATTGTGTGTTGCTCTGGTGTTGTCTCCCTCAGTATGCTTGTCTTGTCTCTCTCGTTGTCCTTTGCTCAAATGAAACCAGTCTCCTACGTGTTCCTCTCACCCACCGGCGGTGCACCACCAGATCTTACAGATCACAAGTGTGAGCTAACTGGGTTTTGTAAGCGTTGCGCCGGTTTTCATGTTTAACTGACAACGATTAGCACCATCCTTCTCTCCCTCTCCCATTACTAGGTTGGGTGGATGTCCCCTATAACTTTTAGGATTTCTTCTTGCAGTGAGTTACAAAACTACAGCATTAGTGAAATGGCGCTTTGTGTACTATTGCGTTGTACTGAATTGCATCATGTTGCACTGCATCATTTTGTATCAACGGGGGCCGAGTTGGATCGTAGCGATATTTTGGCTGCTTGAAATATATCCAGATGCATCGCATCATTGACTGCATAATACGACGCAGATGGATAGATCATCTCATAAGAGGATGAGGTGTACGTCCCAATTAAAGGTTGTTTGTCAGGGTCCTGGCACCGAGTAGTGATGAATGCTGTCTATACAAAGCTGAGGATAGCCTTTACCTCCACAATCCCTCATGTCAGTACGATGGCATCCGCATGGACGGACTCGCCAACACCGCTGTAGCGCACCTGAGTAAAGAATCGGACCCAAAATTGTGCCCCTGGGTACCAACATTGCCTGCACATGCACGCACAACCATGCATGCACACACACAGGTGGCGTTATCTAGATGTCTTTTGATTATTTCTGTTCAGTGTCATCACAGTGCATTGCCTCTGCAGGACCATGTTGACCTCATCATTACCATGACGGCTCCTTATTGATGTGGCTAGCTGAAGTGCTCATCAGTCAGTCTATATGTTGTGTAGCCAGTCAGCTGGACAGTTTGTCAGCTAGGTTGTTTAGGTCCAGAGGTTTCATAATTATAAGGAAGGAAGGTAAATAAGATGGTAAAGATGGTTCTCGTTCCTGCATTGAAGACACCCCCCACACACACACACACACACAAGCGTAAACCTGCTTCTGCAACCGATGGATTCTCGGCAGCCAGATCAGACCCCAGGGAAAATTTCACAGGTTTCCACACACACACCTGCATTTATGCATGCACACAGTCCTTGAAAATGAGAACATTACTTGCAATTATGCCTGAGTGCTAATTCAAACACACTCACACTCACACACACTCACACACACACACACTTCTCTCTCACACTCCAGAACATATGGCTCCTCAGAGGCACTCCGCCGTAAAACTCAGCAGGAGTGTCTTTGCGTGTTGGGTTCAGGTATTTTTGGTGACCTTTTGCTGCTTTCTACGACTCTTTCAGAAGAGGAGTTCTGTGCACCATAACCTCCTCTCCATCTTTTTACCTGTTTTTAAATGTCTTTTTATTGCCTTGTGTTGCTTTTACAATTTGTCTGCACGCCTTTTATGCTTTATGTAAATCACTTTGAATTGCCTTGTTGTTGAAATGTGCCGTGCAAATAAATTTGCCTGGCCCTAAAAAAAAAATATATATAACACTTAAAAAGTTTCAAAAGTGCTCAACGTACCTTTAAAATGGTCCAGAAAATTAACTGTAAAAGTTTATTTATGTCATCTTAAGGGTCCTTAATGGTTGTGTAAAAAGAACATCTTTTTGCTTTTTTTTAGTTTGTTTTTTTTAATTCAAAGTTATTAATTTTTCTTTTCAGAATCCAGGGATGGTTGAAGGATTTTGTGCGCAGACGGTTGTTTTGGTTGGCTCTCGGCGCCATTAGCCAAGAGTCAATTACAAAACCAGGGGAGACCAAATGTCATAAATCACTTTTACACAGGCAGAAAATACAGCAGAAGAATAACGGAATAGCAATATAGTTTAATTTCCCTGGTTGTATTACAGAGGATGTTTGCCAGGGCCCATGGCAGGGGAGCGATGCCAAGTGCACAAGGCCAAAGGAGATCTTATGTGAGCCGCCTCTCTAGTTATTGCTGAGCTCGGACTTGGGAGCAATTTATTTATTGAACCTGCTCTGGTGAGAGGGAAACTTTATCTCTGTCCTCAACAGCTAACGTCAACTTTCCCTGTTGCAAGGCTCTTAACCCCAAATTTACCCCAATGGGAGCTGCTTGGTGGCCAGTAGTGAAGGACTGTGGTTGTACTGGGCAGCTCTCAGACCTTACTATGGGAACTTATCTGATTATGAAATGGGAAAAACAAACAGTCTGTGTTGTCAGTAGACCTTTCCTGGACAAATAAAGGTCAAACTTGAATTCTCTCCTCTCCTTAAGTCATTGGTTTATGGATGATGGAGTGGTTTTTGGTTTGTTTTTTTCCGCTTAGATAGCTGTTTGAAGAGCGTCCACAGCTTGGAAAAGGCAGTCAGTGATGGATGTTGGACTGTTTACCACCCCTAGGAAGAAAGTGGCATTGCATTTCAGTACCACATTACAATTTTAGTGAGTCAGAACAACATGCCGCCATCTATTTTGTATAAGTACATGTCAGGACCAGAATCGTTTTGTTTACCCCGGGCAATAAACGCACAAGAGTTGGCCTTGTTGACACCGGGTTTGGGAAAAACACTATTGACATGTCACTTAGTGAGGAAAGTACTTGGTACGGAGCAGCGTTGTCATATAATGTGTATGTTTGGTCTACACGTCCAGGGATGTTACTGCCGCCCAAGTTTATATTGGATTGAATTGTGTTATGATGCTGCAAGCGGTCTTTCAAACCTGTCGCTCCAGGTCACCTCACTGTAGTTTCCAATATAGGAAAAGGCATTGCTGTTAGGCACTGTATATATACAGATAGAAGATGTAGCCGATATCGAGAAACCCTACCAGTGGCTAGAAAAGGCTGGACTGAAGGACAGCACAGAGGCTCTGATCATAGCAGCACAAGAACAGGCCCTCAGCACCAGATCGGTCAAGGCAGGGGTCTACCACAAGACCCAAGATGCAGGCTGTGCAAAGAAGCCCTTGAGACAGTCCAGCACTTAGTGGCAGGGTGTAACATACTAGCTGGGAAAGTGTACACTGAAAGGCATAACCAAGTGTCTGGGATAGTGTACAGGAACATCTGTACTGAAGGCAGACTGGAAATCCCCAAGTCAAAATGGGAGACGCCGCCAAAGGTGGTTGGGAATGGCAGAGCTAAGATCCTGCGGGACTCCAAGTTCCACACTGTCGTGGCAATTATTGAATTCCACGCTGACAGAAATGAGGAACGAGAGAAAGATCTCTTACAGTATTGTCACATGATTTTAATATATGTTCATGAACAGACGCATCCAAGCCCAGGTGCCTGAATGCGCACCGATCAATATAGTATAGTATCTCTTATAGGCAGTTGTCTGTTCTTCCTCTCCTTATGTCATGTCCCCCAGCTCTCATCCACCAAGGCCATTTCTCCATTTAGTGTGTACAGACTCGCTACACTTCACTGAGTCTCCCGTACAACCAGCAATTAACAATAGGCCCTTGTCTGTGCACCTGGAGAGGACACTTTATAAGACCACCTTTGTTCTACTACACATGGACTTCAAGTATCCATCCAAGCAATGTAAGGTGAAAGACTAAAAGTAAGCAAACATCAAATATGAATTGCCCTCACACTGACCAACCAGACATTGTGGTGGTCGACAAGGAAGTAGTAGTGATCCGTGTGGCAATCCCAAGCGACGGCAACATCCGGAAGGAAGAGCAGGAGAAGCTAGAGAAATACCAAGGGCTGAGGGAAGAACTGGATCGGATGTGGAAGGTGAAATCCACAGTAATAATAATAATAATAATAATAATAATAATAATAAACTGTATTTGTATAGCACCTTTCCTACATAAAATGCAGCTCAAAGTGCTTTCCATTAAAAACAAGGGAAACAATAAAACTCATCAACAATACAGATAAAATAAGTTAAAAGTAATAAAACACAGACCTAGGCAAAAAACATCAAACAAGGCAAGAAATAAAACCACAGCACAAGATTAAAAAAAAAGAGTAAAAGAAATATAAAGTGGAATTATTCAAAAGCAAGAGCATAAAAATGGGTCTTGAGCTGATTCTTAAAACTATCTTTGGACGTTGCTTCTCTTACTTGTTGGGGGAGTCTATCCCAAGCCGTCAGTGCATAAAAACAAAATGCTGCTTCGCCGTACTTTGTGTAGTTCATTCTAGGGACAGTGAGCAGGCAACATCTGAGGTCTCGGTCCATAAGAGTCCTAGGAACGGCTATGATACTGCGCAGAACCCTCACACACACACACACACACACACACACACACACACACACACACACACACACACACACACATTTATGATGTAATAAGTGGCTGTTTGAGCAGAGTAACTATGTTAAACATTGAATACTGTTACTTATCAGAATCACTGGTACTTTATTAATCCCCGAGGGGAAATCAGGTCATTGGGGAAATTATGAGTCATGGGGTTGAATCACACCTGCAGATGGGGTCAAAATAAAGACCGGGATCAAGTTTTATGCTGCATCGGTAAAGTTTCTACACTGTTGTCTGCCATCGAGGGCCAAAGAGATTATCAGGTTTTTATCATCGGACTCAGTATGACGTTGTGTTAAATAGTGAAAAACAGCAGGACAGGTGTGGAGTCGTAAGACCTCGCCATCAAGTCTTCTGCACGCCAAGTCTTTTGTACGCCGAGTCTGAATTTTTCATGTGAAAGTTTTTTGCACATTAAGATATAAAATGCGACACGGGAACATTGTTCCACTTTAATATTGACGTCTGCCCCAGCAGCGTCACCACCTCTTCATCACATCTTAAGTAGACAAAATGGTGAGAAGTCGCGGGTTGTACCTTTGAGTCAGCATTCCTGTCAAAACGGTTTCCCACAGCTCTCTCGACGGGAAAACAAACGACTTGCATATCGTTCACCGTCACGTCACCTTCTTACTCATACCGAAGGTGTCTCTTCAGGTTTTCCTGAACCTTTTTGTCGTCTGTAGAGATGATCGCTCAGCAGAAAGAAAACGTTCCTTTACCCTGGCACTGGCCACGGCACTTGTTTAAACATGATCCCATTCATTTTCTCCCTGTAGAGAGAGAGCCGTAAAGTCTCTCACCTCGGCTGCAGACGGCAGGGAGGCGCTGGTGTGGAAAACTGAACCGGTTTAGCCACTAAACCAAATAATGCCTTTTCACACGGGCTAAGAGGGCATTTTTTTGCTCACTCACCCGTTTAACCCGGGCAATGAATCAATACACTGTGGTGTGTGTGTGTGGGCCTTTATACGTTCCTTCGTGACCTCACTTGGACTGAAACAGAAAAGCAGGGCAAATCTAATTTGGGTTCTGCGCGTGCGTGATCCGGTCATATCTTCGTTTATCTTTTCGTTCTTCGTCTTCTCTTTTTTATTTACAAGTCTGAACGGCGAAACGAAGAGAAGAAACCCCCAAACCATCAAACCCTCCTCCGTGTTTAACCAGTAAGATGTTCCCTCTCTCTCCCTCTTTCTCGGCCCCATCCTCTTCTCAAGGTCTCCTCCCATCTCTCCTCCCATCCCTCTCTTCCTCCCCTCCTCTCGCTAATCGTTGCTGGAGGGTAGGAGGAGAGACATCAGTCAAAGCGTGGGCCAGACGTTCGCCGGCGAGCTGTTTCTCTACGCTGCCGATGCTCCTCCGGCGCCGGCGTGTGGGTTCGCTTTGATGGCGGGGCTCTCCTGGGACCCGGGCCACGGCTATCAGCCACTTTTCCTCTTTTTCTTTTTCTTTTTTATTCGTTTAATTATAGTACATAATGAAGGCTGTACGGTCCGCTGGAACACATCAGACGGGCGGAGATGGGGGAGCAGCGGGCGTCCTCCTCCTTCTCCCCCTTCTTCTTCTTTTGCTCCTGCTTCTACTTTTCCTCCTCATCCTCCTTCTTCTTCTTCTTCTCCTTCTCCTCCTCCTCCTCCAGCACTTTTTTGTAGCTTTTCCTTTTTTTGTCCCCTTGGAAGTTTCTCAACTTCATGTGTCTTGTGTTTTCCCTCAATCTGATGCGATGCACTCGTTTCTTTCTCCTGTTGATGGGCTGCCTCTTTCTGTCTTTCTTTCTTTCCTTCTTTTCCTTTGATTCTTTCTTTCTGCCATTGTTTATTTTGTTCTTTTTTCTTTCCATCTGTCTTTTTCTTTCTTTTTGCTCTTTGGGCCTTTCTTTATGCCCCCCTCTCCCTCCCTCCCTCTCTCTCCCCCCCTCTCTCTCTTTCTCTCCCTCTCTCTCTCTCCCCCTCTCTTTCTCTCTCTCCCTTCCTCTCTTTCCTCTCTCTCTCTCGCCTCCTCTCTCCCTCTCTCTCTTTCTCTCCCTCCCTCCCTCTCTCTCTCTCCCTCTCCCCCCCCCCCACACAGATGCCCTCCTCTGTAAAACAGTGGTCGCCTCTTGTGTTGTTGAAGCTCAGAGCTCACTTCATACATCTTAAGTGTCAGGGAGGACAAGTCCTCCAGATAGGATGAAGCTTCCCACCTGAGATATATTGTCCTCTCTCAGGGGAAGGTGTAATTCACAGGGGATGAAGCTTCCCACCTGAGATATATTGTCCTTTCCCGGTGCAGGTGTAATTCACGGGGGGTGGATGGGCCATCCCAACTCTTAATTGCACAGCGAGTGTGAAGGAGCAGCCTTGGAGAATTGTAAATGTTGTTATTCAGCAGTGAACTGTTGCCCTGTGGGGTAAATTAGTGTTACGATGGGCCATGAATCAAACAATGTGATTATTATTTTAACCCAGGTGGCCTCCTATTTATATTAGTTTAATATCACCACAGTCGATCCTTTCCCATCTACATGTTTTGCTTTTTATTGTTTTGTTTTGTTTGTTTTTTTTGTTAAATTAGACTTGCAAATTAGCATTATTAGTTTGCACTAACACTGTCCTGGATTGAAAAGCAGTTAGTTTATCTACAAAATCAACTTCTTTACACATGTGCCTTGGCAGTCAGGGCGGAGAAGCCGTGTTTCCACTGGGTTTTGCAGCCCTGGGTCACATTAACATTTGAGGTAAAGGGGCAATGTGTAATATTTTGGCTTTGCTTATCTTTTACCAATGGTTCTTATCTTTTGTGACTTCTTTTTTTTTTTTTTTTTTTTACCATATCTTTATCTGTTATGGACCCCGAGTTGTTGAGCTGAGTTGAAGTGTAGTATACAAGGTAATGGCAGAGGTCAGTAGTGAACTGTGACTCTGAAACTTTGTCCTTCTGAACCCCTTCCCTCGCCAGGAAAAAAGCAAACTACCAGCCGAGCTTACTGTATTCTCTCCTGTAGTTCTGCAAGGCTTACCTATGACATTTCCACCTCCAAAACAAAAATCGAGACGCTAGTTCAGCCTAGCAATGCAACGAGCAAACAGCAAGGAGAGCATGAGAGTTATCGCCAAAACCAAAAACAGCTGATTTCTAAAGCAAAATGCAAATCCTCCTTACAAATAATCGCGTCGTCACACAAACTGAATATGGCGACAACGGGCAAGTCAATTTTATTTGTATAGCCCAATATCACAAATTACAAATTTGCCTCAGTGGGCTTTACAGCAACACAACCCCGCGCAGTGGACAGAACGAGCAATAACAAAGCCCCACCCATTTAGAGGGAAGATGTGATTGGTCAATTTTACCGTCGTTTAAAATTACTCGCTCATTGAATTACCACTGGTTGGGCCGCTGTAAAATTATAGCAGGACCACCAACCACAGAGCTGAAAGCGTAGCATTTTTTCCCTAGCAACTGCAGAGGCAGCAACGTTCCGATAGAGAGACAAAGGAGTGTCTTTCATTTAATCTTTCACATTCCAGCATAAACTGAATAGGCAGGTGTGACGGCTTTATTTCCTCCGAAACATGCTCTTTAGGTGTTGATTGTCAAATTATGAATTGATGAAATAAAATTAGAACTGATTAAATAGCAGCAGACTAGAACATTTTGAATGTTATTTTTTGGAATATCGTGGGCCCTCTGAAGGCCTAGAGGGTTAGCAGACGGTAGCAGACGGTAGTGATTGAAATAACGTTGACAACTCAGGCTAGAAATTGTGAAATCCCTGTACGTTCACTTAGATCGCAAATGGATTTCTGAAACACAGTTCTAAAAAGAGATAAGAAGCACAACATACAGATAAACCATGGAAATCAATCAATATTCAATCAAAAAATCAATAAAATCAATGATTTTTGCTTATTTGCGAGTGATTGTATGTGTGTGTTTGTTAGTGGTTATGTGCATGATTGTTTGTATGCAGAATCTAGTAGCTGTGTGTGTGTGGGGGGGTATGCATATCTTTGCAGGTAAGAGCCCACAAGTATGTAAAAAAAAAATCTTCCAACATCCCCTATAAAAGCATCATGGCACCATCATAGCAAGATATAACCAGTATCGTTGGCATTTATCTATGCTATACCATAACCAGTGTGTGTTTTTATGTGTGTGTGTGTGTCTGTGTAAGTGGTTATCTGCATGGTTGCTTGTATGCAGAATCTAGTAGCTGTGTGTGTGTGTATGTATATATGTGTTTGTGTGTGTGTGTGCCCACACACACCATGTGTTTCATCCTATGCATGCACATGCATGGGTGTTTGTATGTCATCATCAGGGTTAGGGGTAAAATCTCTGCTTGTCTCGATGGGTAGAGCACTATGGCCTCCCATAGACCTCCTATAATGAAAATAGCCATAGAAACACTTTGACGAGCAATGGCCCATTAAACTACAACCCTCATCTTAGTGAACGTTGGCATGAGACAGTTGCGTTACTGGTGCTGAACGTTGACATGCGCTTCCCACGAGGCTCTCACCAGGCTGCAGCGCTTCTCGCCCTGTGTGTGTCTGTGTCTAAATCCGAGGTTTAGGACCAACAGAATGACTCAATACTTGCCTCAGTGTTTTAATCTGCGTGCCTGTCTGCTGGTTTATCAGATCATGATGTCCTCTTCCGGCCACTAGAGGAGGCTGTGGCTCCACTGTTTCACAACATCCTGACGGTGTGAGAGATTCATGGCAGTGTCTAAAATGAGAGATCACCGTCCACCCACGTCTGTGAAGTGTTTACTACAGTATGAAGTTGTCGTTCGAGGAGCATAGTGTCATCAGCGGGTCAGAACCAGAAGTACCAAGTCCAGTCATGATACCGGAACGTGTCTCGTGTCAGATCGTGCGTGGGGAGAAGCACACTGCTAATACCGTTGTGTATCTCACACTGAATTTGTATGTTATTTTGCATACAGGGGACGGTGGCAGATGTACTACGCGCAGCCGATGACACACAACTTCCCACGTTCAGCATTCAGTTTCCTGCTTGCACGCAGTAAAGTCGGCAGTTGTAATGAGTTGGTTGGAGCCAAAAATGTTGTTGGCTTCCGCTCAGCTGGAACCCTCCACCCTCGTTAAAATCACAAATAAAACACACTGGAATTCTATTATAAACCTCAACTAGCGGTATGTGTGAGTATGTGTGTGTGTGTGTGTGTGTGTGTGTGTGTGTGTGTGTGTGTGTGTGTGTGTGTGTGTGTGTGTGTGTGTGTGTGTTTGCGCACTAGAAGTTAATTGAGTTGTGCGACTCTCTGGATCCTCATGTCCTTGGATGGTAAAGTCTAGTGTAAGAATTTGAAGCATGTAAAGCAGCTTTATTCATTGTTTAGACTAGATGTGTACATAAATATGTCCCTTTCCTCTTCCAGGGCAAAAATTATTTTGCACAGAGTTACATCTTCGGCTGCACGCTGAACCCCCCTATAAAGTGTGTGTTTGTGTGTGTGTCTGTGTCCGTTTATGTGTGTGTGTCTGTGTGCGTTTGAGAATGGACAATGCGATGCATTCTGGTGTTTGCCGCATCAGCCTGGCCTGCGTTAATGCAGAGAGCTTGTGTAACGCTGTACAATCTGGCTGGGTCCAAACACACACGTACACAACTGACCAGAAACTCATTCTGATGCTGCATGAGCCATACTTGACAAATGCTTTCTCACACACACACACACACACTCACACACTCACACACACACACACACGTGCAGAAGAAGAGCTTAATGTAGTCAGCTCATCGCACAGGATCTTACCTGAGACAGACTGGATTTGTGCCAGCGACGCCAGCCGGTCCCACTCACCCCCCCTCCGCTGAGTCGTGCCTGTCGCTTTCTTTGGCAGGGAGGAGATTTAGGTGCGTTGCCTGTTGCGACTGAGCCGCCATAGCAGCAGGGCCCGTTTAAAATCCACCTCAGCCCGGATCAGCGGAATAACAGACAGCTGCTTGAATGCTAAGCTGCAAAGTCACTTGCTTTGTGGTACTTTTGTTCCTGTCCGACACGGCGGATCAAACCCGGGTGTCTGGGAGAGGGCCCGTGTCTTTCTTTCTTTCTTTCTTTCTTTCTTTCTTTCTTTCTTTTGCAGCAAAGATAGGGTGCAGTTGGGGACCGTTGCGGAAGTGGCAAGACCCAGTGTATGGTTGGCATTTATCCATGCTATACCATCTACTCTGGTTGAGAAACTTCAGAAATAATTTGATTTAATCACCCACTTCTTAAAAATTGCGTTGTTTTGAAGATACAACCCTTAATTCTCATGTAAACACAAGGGTCCCCCCCACCACCAACATGCAGAACGCAGCATTGCAGCCTGCTGTCGTTCCCAATATGATTGACAGGCGTCTTCATACAAGGACTAACACTAAACAATGCCTGAATACGAGTTTCTAATGTTTTCTGATGTTGTAAAAGATGTGTTTATATCAGTAATGGTTGTAAAGATTGTAGTAAAACAGACCCATATTTTCAACTAAACTCATTTGAGAGAGAGACAAAATGTTTATTTTCAACTTATAACTCAAACTGTTCAGCTGTGTATGTTAAATATGCCTTAGTTGTACATGTTTAGTCGTATATGGCCTTTAATTGTTCACATGAATAATGTTCTTGGACCTGAGTTTGTTTCTTCAGCATTTTAATTCCATGTCTATTGTGTGTAATATATATATATATACACTACCGTTCAAAAGTTTGGGATCACCCAAACAATTTTGTGTTTTCCATGAAAAGTCACACTTATTCACCACCATATGTTGTGAAATGAATAGAAAATAGAGTCAAGACATTGACAAGGTTAGAAATAATGATTTGTATTTGAAATAAGATTTTTTTTACATCAAACTTTGCTTTCGTCAAAGAATCCTCCATTTGCAGCAATTACAGCATTGCAGACCTTTGGCATTCTAGCTGTTAATTTGTTGAGGTAATCTGGAGAAATTGCACCCCACGCTTCCAGAAGCAGCTCCCACAAGTTGGATTGGTTGGATGGGCACTTCTTTGAGCAGATTGAGTTTCTGGAGCATCACATTTGTGGGGTCAATTAAACGCTCAAAATGGCCAGAAAAAGAGAACTTTCATCTGAAACTCGACAGTCTATTCTTGTTCTTAGAAATGAAGGCTATTCCATGCGAGAAATTGCTAAGAAATTGAAGATTTCCTACACCGGTGTGTACTACTCCCTTCAGAGGACAGCACAAACAGGCTCTAAC